>NW_019384490.1:530518-546344 GCF_000671375.1 Centruroides sculpturatus
CAGTGTTGCCGCAATGAAATTTCAAAACGTACTGAAGCACCTTCAAAAAATGTACTATTTTCCTTCAAAATGTACTAGTTCTATGAATACTTTGTTTACGTGCCTATATATATATATATATAGGCACATAATTTATATACTGTATATAGTTTATTGTCATATAATTTAATTTTAAATCTTATTTTTGGAATTTTTTGAAAGCTATTAAAAATATATCTACACATCTATTACTTATTATAAAATGAGCATTACATTGACAACATTTATTAATAATACTATTGAATTTCATCTTAATTTTATAACCATTCGTGCTTTAAAAAAATAATTATACATATATTATATTATTATATTCTTGTTTGCTTAAAACATGCGACTCAAAAAAACCCCAAAATGGCGGCTCAAGAAGTAGAACACGCGTGTCCTGGCCTTCTTATATAGACCTTGAACAGTCGGAAGCGCGGCCATTTTGGAACCACACGTAACATTAATCGTTATTACTTTTACTACGATTACTAAAATTGAAGTTCATAATTTAAGAATTAAATTATAGTGGTAGAAAATAATATAAAAGTATTTATAATATTTATACTCGTACAATTTCAAAACTATTTTCTGTAATAATTTGTTTCTGACTTAACGGATATTTTGATATTATTGACGACAAAAGTTTAAAATCATCGATTTCCTTACCTGTCCATTATTTTTGTTTGACGGAGTTGAATTGTTTGGACCACGTGGCATGAAAAATTTTGTCAAGGTCCTGATGAGAATGTGCAGATAACTGAACGTGTGAAAAAAGACCACTGAGTCAAGATCGTTTACACGTGCAACTAAGGCGTTACGTGCAACTATCTATGTTGCTGACGTCGACGCACGCATACCATTTGTATGTTGTGATTGGATAATTTAAATTAGCAAGCAGTGACACTAGTGAGACTTTATTAAACTATTTTTTTCTCATTTTTTCGTTAAGGCGTGAAATATTATTTTGTATCGTAAATGGTACTTGAAATATTGTAATGTACTGAAAATGTACTAAAAATCTAAATGTACTGAAAATGTACTAAAAATCTAAATGTACTTTCAATTTACTGGAAAGGGCAAAATGTACCAGAAAAGTACAAATGTACTAGGAACGGCAACACTGTAGCCCGGACGGCCCCAGGCTTTCGCCCGTGCACGCTAATTGACTTTCATTACAAGCATTTAGCTTTCCGAAGTCTATGACGACAATTGTTTGGTATTGACGGGCGTGAATTTCGTGCCAATAAGCTGCCTCGACTTGTTCGATTATGTTATCGACTCAATTTCATATTTATTTTCACATTTTCATATCGCGGTCCTTCTCTGTTCTTTTTTCGTTATTTACAAGTGTAGGTCATTTGATATCATCATTTATCACATACTTCCATGACACTCTTGTCTGTCGGCTACAACTGCCAAGAATTAACGCGATTGGCGAAGCCTAGTGACAGCAGGCCAATAGAGAGCAGGATCCTTGCCATAATGCGGTTTGCGCGCCAATTTTCGTACGTGCGTTAATCAAGCCGAATAGTTTGGCCGAATATTCGGCTATTCGGCCACACTCCTGGCCGAATATTCGGTATTCGGCCTGAGGCTGAATATACTATTCGTTACAACACTAAACAAAATTTCTGTAGGTTTTTAATAATAAAAGGAAAATTTAATTTTCAGTATTATTATTTCTGTATTATCTTGTTTTCAAAATATATATTAAAAAATTGGTACTTTTATTTCCTCTGTGTACGACACAGAGGAAATAAAAGATTTTAGTACTTGCCAATCTTAGGAAATGCCGCATAAATTAATAATGATTTGGGGAACTACTTGGGGAAAAATTTAGAATGCACTGGATTGATATGAGAAATGAGAGTTTGAATATTTGAAAGTTCGAAATAACATTTATCACATATTTCTTTGTCAATATAATTTGATATGGCACAGATCCAATCAGATCCAATCCAGAAAATAGTATTAACTGATCGAAAGAAATGGAAAAACATATTTCATGAAATTTGTAATTAAACAATTTTATTTCAGAGCATATTTTATACCCCAATTTGTTTACTCTAAACGTTAAACTTATTCGAAAAATTGAATTATAGACGTAATTCATAATCTTACATTAAAAAATAAAATAAAATAATTTTCATTGTGTATTTTAAATTATCCTTGTATTTTATCTATATTCTCATTGTTAAATAGTATTAATTTTTGCATAGATAAAATTTTTAAAGCAAAATTATTGATTTAACTTAAAGGCAATTTTGTTATTAAACGCTATATTTAAATCTATTTAGCACTTCGTTTTTAAAAATGAAGATTTAATTCTTGGTTATTGAAATGAATACCGAAATTACATTTCAGAACAGGATATCCAGAACCTAACTTATGGATTAGTGAACCAGAGCTCTTGAAGTACATCTTAGTAAAGGATTTTCATATATTCCGAAACAGAATAGTAAGAAATCTAAATAATTACTCGCTTATTTATATTAGCTTTTAGAAACATTTAAATATATTTTTAATACCTCTTATTATAAAATTAACATCAACTTAGCAACTTATACTAATGAAATTTATGATGTTCTCAAATAGATCTATTTGGAAAGTAACATTGTATTTATTCTGCTGATTATCCAAAGGCAAAATAAGTAATATTAAATATAGTTTTCGAAAATGCAGATTATATAAAACTTTGTCTGATTAAAGTTATTCGATTATATGTAGTAAAACTATCGGCTGAACAAATATAGCGTTATCTTCAAATATTGTAATTAAACAATGTCATGAAAAAGTTTTTACGCTCTAGTTAATTCCATTAACATCTATAATGTTTATTTTAAAATGTATTGATATAATCTTTTAAAAGACAAATGGCTTAATGTGTGGGCCGAGGGAGGGAAAAATTAAAAAAACAAGCTCAATAAACGATAATATGTGATATATGTCGTCATCGTCTCCCTTGCCGTCTGGACTGCCGAGCGGTAACAATCAACCAATGTGGAAGAAGTTGAGTCAGAGATGGATGCCTCGTTTACAACACAACCCGTTTATTAAACACGAAAGAAGCTTACAAGATTTCCGCGATCTTGGAAGTTCTGCGGCGGCTGCGGTCTGTGGGTCTTCCTCTCCTTTCCAAGATAGTCCCATTTTGAAGGAGTGTCCCTTGTTCGCAAATGAACAATTCCATCACGTTCGACGACTCCGGGACGATGAGGTCGACTTCCGTTGATGGAAAGATGTCGATTCGAGGTAGGGAGATGGAGACGAAGATAGGTGCGAGACACACACACAACAATAGATCCGTCACTTGAAACTTTCGGGAGAAGAAGCCGTCGCGTCCTTGAATGTCCGGGGTTTTATCCGTTTTCCTCCGATTCCACTTTCCCATTGGTCTCTCCTTGTCACCTGATGACAATTCGAAACCTTTCGGGGACGCGGGAGAGGTCAAAGTCGAAGTTTAATTTGATCTCCAACCGGAGATGGTCGACGGACTTACATTCTTCTATTGTTTAAAAGTTAGTGTCGCGTTTTCATTAAAAAAAAAAGAGAGAGAGATCTATTTCTAACTACTATATTTTTTCCTCTAAAACAAAATTATTTTAACGCGAATTTTAGTGAAGGTTCGGAGCTGTCCAGAGTCTCACATTAATAGTGTCGGGTGTCCGATGCTCGCGAAATAAAAAAATTCATTTATTATTTCAACGGAACAATTAACATCGTTGCAAATCCCGAGCTAATTAAATTAATTTATTTATTGTTACAAAATGTAGGAAAAGTCCCGAAAGACAAATAACATCCACCCCAAAAATAAAAACGAAAGTATACAACAAGTTTGAATTCTTAAAGAAAATGTTAGACTGAATTTAGTTCAAAAAACAAAAGAAAAAAAAACCGCAGTTTGACAAACTAATGTGTAATTTAATTGCTGAAGAATGATATAAGGTTTTTGAATCATATTATTATACAGAAAATAATTTCTTTTTGTATAGTAATATGTTCTAAAATACAATGAAACAAATTGAAAAATCATTTTAATATATTTTTAAAAATTAAAAGAAATAATGCTTTCATTGATCAATGTGTGTGATTGGGGTGTGGAATGGTGCGATCCCCCCACTATACCGTATGTAGTGCATTTACAGATACCTAATTTACGATTAAATTCGACATTTGGTTATGTTTATAGAGTTCGTGTGAGAACATCTCCTAAATATCATTAAAATGCATTGTCATGGGGCATAGATATGTCCTCAATGTTTCAGGCTTCTATTTTCATTATAAGTGGATGAAATTAAATTTTGCAAAATTTGAACACCGCACATAGTAAGTTAAATAAAAGCTTTAATAAAAATGATTTAGCGTTGAAAAAATAATATAAAATGTAGATATTTTTTGTTTCGCTTTTGCTATCTTGATAATTATACTTAATATTTAGTAAATTATGCGCAATAAAAAATTAGAAAGCATTATGTTTAATCATCGAAGCGATAATAATCTTCTGTCTAAATGGAAATGAAGTTTTTTTTTTTTTTACAGTTTTAAAGAGAAACAGATTAAAGTAAAGAACGATAATTTTTAGATTTGCAGTCATTTATTNGAATTTTTATTTATTAGTTACATTGTTTTCAAAACCATTTATTTCTTTCTGTCTGTAGACACCTGTCAAATAATGTGATGACATATACCACTGTGTCATTTGCAGTTGTTGTTTCAATGTAGATTAATGATTCATACATAATTCCAAATATTGGAAAATGGACTACTTTTGTATAAAATAAATTCTGCAATCAACTGCATTATTATTATTCAAGCATTGAAACATTACACTCTGAGAAGTGCCTTCATGTTGAGTGTGTATACAATTGGTAGAGTTTGACTATTTGAATTAGTTCAACCAGCATTGGGATCAGCCAGCAACTATTGAGAATCACTGTCACAAACTACTAGTGATAAATTGAGAAATCTGTGTTTGATTCAGACTAGGCACTATGTAGCTAGCACAACTTGTTACTTATCTTTACTTTATTGATCCAATTTGTCTCGGACATATAATATCAATCGTGTATTTGTACCAATGTGTCATGGAATTGCCCTGGGTCCCACGCAATGAAGGCGTGCTCCCGGGCACAAGAATTACCATACTTACATTAATAAATCTTCAGTAATAAATGTATTCAATAATAAATGTCCAGAGAATTGTTGGAACGATTGTTTAATTCTTGAATTGTTTACGTCAAACTTTTAGCGATATATGACTATTAGTTTTTTGTTATAAAATAACTTGAATTACATAAGCTATTTAAATAGTTCAGTGTTAAGCTGAGTATCGGTATCTTTTGTTGTGTTATTCGCAATTTTGTTACAATGAGAATACATTTTTTTTAACTTGTAGAGTTCTGAAACCTTTTCTCAGCAGTAATTTCTCGGGTATGGAAGTATTTTAAATTATTTGGGATCACCAGGTATTAGTTATTTATGAATTTGTAAAATTATTTTAAATTCTTTCTTAAAGTATGTAAATAGCTGAACTAACTTGAATATCTTTGAAAATAAATATAATAACATTTAATATTAGAATTCGGTGTTAAGCTGACCTTACCATATCATCACGACGCGACTGAGTGTTCATTGCAAGTTTGACATTGTAATGTATACGGTACAATACGTTAAATAGTTTATCCAAGCTTCACGCTTCTTTGAAGCGCTCGCTTGCACGACGAATCTACTTGAATTCCGCGTGTCATAGAGTGGAGTGAAAGAAGAGCAGCGGCGTGTCGTCCTTGGAAGCGGTGGAAGCGCCGCTTCCCTCGTATTTTCTAAAATATAAATACATATTGCGCGATTATTTTCATATTTTAACGTACTTTAAATTAATTAAAATTAATATTTTATTATAACTGCATTATGTATCTTATTATAAATTTCTATACTACATGAGGGAAAAAAAACGATAAAATTGCAATTGTATATTCGAATATCGGTGGCGGAANTATAATAATGCAGTTGATTGTAAAATTTATTTTATACTTTTGTATAAAATAAATTTTGCAATCAACTACATTATTATTATTCAAGCATTGAAACATAACACTCTGAGAAGTGCCTTCATGTTGAGTGTGTATACAATTGGTAGAGTTTGACTATTTGAATTGGCTCAACCAACATTGGGATCAGCCAGCAACTGATGACAATCACTGTCACAAACTACTAGTGATAAATTGAGAAATCTGTATCTGATTCAGACTAGGCACTATGTGGCTAGCACACAATTTGTTACTCATCTTTACTTCATATTTATGTACACTGCAGAACAACATAAAAGAAGTTGAAATTACAGATAGATTGCAATTATGACTCAGTTTTTGGTTCAAATATTTTTACTTCTAAGAAAACCATAGGAACTTTACATTTGGTGTTTGGTAATGGTTGCTGCCTTAGACAGCTGGATGTTTCAGATAATTAAAATGTCAGCCTACCGATCTGGGATCGAATCTGGGCAATCAAGAAATCCCGAAAGATTTTCAGGGATCAAATGTCCTGAATATGTCAGCTTCCTTTCCTCACTACCTGAATGTACCATTGTGGGTCTGGCCGAAACTATGACAGGTTATGATTAAGAGCGTCAGGGCTTAATCAAATTTAAAAAAATGGTGTTGCCACTTCTTAACAGGCACAATTTGAATGCTTGAATTTGAAAATGGCCACAGTCAAGAACAAGTGAGATTCGTTCATTAAAGTGCTTTCTGAACAAGGATTGTATTTTCTTGTGGTTGTTAAAGCTCTAAAAACCAAAAT
The DNA here is from genome assembly GCF_000671375.1 of Centruroides sculpturatus. Classification (NCBI taxonomy): domain Eukaryota; kingdom Metazoa; phylum Arthropoda; class Arachnida; order Scorpiones; family Buthidae; genus Centruroides; species Centruroides sculpturatus. The sequence goes on from NW_019384490.1 coordinate 537,341, forward strand.
AATAACTTTTTCAATCAACTCTCATTAGAATCACCAGCAAATGTGACAAAAAAAACATGGCATTGCTCTTAGTAAGTCACCATCACCTTTTTCAAGAGTTTGAAATTGCATACCTGCAGACAATAACAAACAAGTGAAAAGACTGATTAGGAAGGAAAATGTACAAAGTGAACAAGCAGTAGTAAAAAAGAACCATACCTTCAAGTTTACTGTGCAAATAATCTGTCAAACTTACAAGGTAAATCTAAGAAAATGACTTTATTGTGTTGCCTCATTTCAAAGGGAAACAAAGACCAAAGTGCCAAAAAAATAGAAAATTAATGTGGTCCACTACATGTTATATGTCTTGGAGCGATATTATCCTGGAGAAAAGCACAAAGTTATCTTGCATCATGATAAGACCTCCAGACATACTGCCAGATTTATCGCTGGAACATTGAGGCGAACCAATGCTTTCAAAGAACGCCACCAAGTTGCCATCATCAGTTGTAAGAATCTGCTTTTGCATTGGATTCCTGAAGCGGCAACTGTTTCATCAGAAAGCCTCCACCGAAACAGGACTTTGGATAATGATTAAGAGGGAAGCACTTAAAGAACTGCTGAAAGATGTAGAGAAGTGTTCGATTCTTGAAAGTGACATTGCAGTTATTAGCTGAATACACTGATTCAGCTAATTGGATCTCGAATAATTATACAAAACAGAACCTCGCGTAAACAGAACCTCAATTTTTGCTTGGCGGAGATCACTGCCGTTACGGCAGTGATCTCCGCCAAGCAAAAATGTCACTGACTGACTATATATATTTATTTACACAGAAGAAAAAGGAAAAATAAACTTAATGCAGTTATCATATTTCTTTTCTTTTTCTTAATTATTCATTTCTCAATTCTTAATTATGAATTGAATTATATAATGTTTAGTTTTAAACTCAATCTAATTTCTTCTAGAATTTTCATGATAATATGATTGATCTATATAAAAGAAATGGAAGAATATTCGGGTAAATCATTTTTATCATTTAATTTATAAATATTTTTATTTTTAAATGTACTTTTCAATCTTACCNTATTATAACTGCATTATGTATCTTATTATAAATTTCTATACTACATGAGGGAAAAAAAACGATAAAATTGCAATTGTATATTCGAATATCGGTGGCGGAATGGAAGTGCTGCATTGTCGAATACGGGACAGCTTCCTCAGCGAAAATATTTGAACGGTGTAAAGCAGTCAGATTATAGGCATAGCACCAACCTCACGAGGTTTAGCTGGTGGATGCTACACACCAAAATATGGTATAACGCTTCCAATGATTCTATCCAGGACTGGTTCCGGGCTGTTAGCCGCCTGCCCGCTAGATATCTGGCCGCCCTCGCCCCATTATGTGAACCGCGAGTAGGTTTATAACTTAACCCAACAGATAGGAGTTTACTAGTATGTTTTTATGATAGTTCTGTATAGTTGACAGGGGTTTAAAAAAATCCATTAAAATATTTGATATATATATTCTGCTCTTATTTTGCTTTCCCATCGTATATTATTTACGGACTTCAATGTTAAACCAGTGATGCTGCGATTTCGTATGTCCCATCTATAAGGGGATGTAGAAAAAAACGTGTACAATTCTTGTACAATACAATGTTAAAAATTAACTGTTGCTTTGGCAGCATCATTTACAAGTAAATTTAATGAATGAGAGAGATGCACGAGGTACAGAAAAAGCTCTAGAATTTATTTTCCTTAAATTTACGATTTATGTATCCGTTTGTCATAAAAATTTGTCTTTCCACTTTTTTCCCGAGACTACAAATATTCGAGTACAAAGTAACCGGTTTCGACTTATTTCTACTTAAGAAGTAGTTAANATAATGAAAATTAATTAACTAAGGATTTTTTTGCCCTGCAGGGTGTGGCCGAGTTATCCGGAGTGCTGGGTTATCGAGAGCCGAGTTTTCGAGGTTCTACTGTATTTTCATAATAAAAATAAAAATTGATGTTATATCAATCCATATTTTATATAAATTATTAATAGTCTATATATTAATTAACTAGGATATCTCTTATCAGTAATTATAATTCTTAAATATTTATCAGCAATGTTAATTCTTAAATTACACTAGAAAATTTACAAAAGTTAATTTTTTTTAAACCTCTGGCATTAAAACAGGAAATTTTCATAGAAGAAAAATCCTCGATTCCAAAAATCGCTTTCAGATTTTTCGATCACGCAAGATCAAAAGAACAGAACATCTTTGTATAATGGTAGGCATACAGAAGAGCATATGGATATAGCACATATATTGTACAGTACCTATGAAAATCATTTTAATGTGGTTATGTTTCTCTACTTTCATTTTATTTTTCATAAAGTTTAAAAGATCAGAATGACTCTCAAGTCATTATATTTATTATATTTATTTTTTGTTTTATATCATTTTGAATATTGTCAGATATATCAGGATAGAAATAATCTTTCGACTCTCAATATTTCCAAAATTTTGCACCAAAACTATCTGATCTATAAGTACATTATGACTTCTATTCATATTGATATTTATTTGGATCTAAGTTTTTTAACACATGGTGAATGATAATAGAATAAAATAAAAGAATAAGTTAAAAGATCGACCATTAACAAACGAGTGAAGGCGGATTCTTACATTGGCCGACTATACCGACTATACCTGATGTTTCTAAAGCAAAAATTTACTATAATCTATTCTATTACAGTTGTTATAGAGTCTTATAATTCTGAAGATTTATCTTGTTGATCCTAAATGAAGATTTATTTTTCAAAGAATCTCAACCAAAACTTAGCAACGAAACTCAGTTCTGGTTTAAAGCGCTTTAAACAATATGTTCAGTTTAGGAACACGGAATATCAGTTTCATGTTTCGGATTCTTGTTTTACTTCACTGAAAGTGCTTTCTGTGATATTAAATTAATTCCTAATATTGATGGTGTTACATCATCTACTTTACGTTGGTATCTGATTCACAGAAACCTGATGTATAAGATTTAATAACTAAAAATTAGTGATGTAACGAATATTCGGTTACTATTCGGTATTCGGCCTATTTTTCACTATTCGGCCGAATACCGAATACCTAAAAACAGGAGTAATAAATAACAAAAACACAGTAAATTAATCATTTTGGTATTTAGATTTNAACTACATTTAAAGAATTAACTGATCGCCCCTGGAAGTCGGCTTCTTACAGAAACACAGCTTCCCTATCATCAAATGTCACGGCACGCCATTGGAGAACAGGCAGTTCAGTTTAATGAAGAAAATGTGTTGAAATATGATTGTAGTCTGTTGAGTGTAGTGTCACTGTTCGCAATTCTTCAATCACTACCTTTTGTATTCCACCATGCTTGACGGAGGAATTTCTAGTATACAATAAATGCACACAGGGCCGTTAATAAGGAATAGACAACGACAATGACATCGCGTGAAGCGCGTTAGCCAAGCAAATAGAACATATGAGGCTATTTGAATTCCTACTCGTAATTGAAAGTTGAACATATGCACTGACAATTCCACTTTTCGGTTTTTTCCAAGATTTGGAAGTTTTTGAGGTAATTTTGGGTTATATCTTCTTGGGCAGGGCGGATCTACATAGGGACTAATAGGGCTTAAGCTCTGGGCTCCCAAGTGTCAAGGACCCACAAAAATTGGATTATTATAATTTTAATACTTCATTAACAACGAGCTCTTATCGTATAGTAAAAAGATTAATAATATAAATAATAATGATAAATGGGGTATAATTAGACTTCTATAAGCCCTAGGCCCCGAAAAACCTAGATCTGCCTCTGATTATGACCATTGAATTTTACATGATTTTGGATAGTTGGATGCAGTGATACGAAGTATGTCACAACTGTACCAAGGCGGCCATACACGTTAAGTTAATCCTTTGAGGCTGCCTGACCTTGGGGAACTTCAGAATTTCCTATCGCCCACAAACGAAGAAGAAAATCTCCCAGCAGAGGCGTAGCTAGGGTGAGGCAAGTAGGGCACGTGCCCCGGGCGCCACTCGCAGAGGGGCGCCAAATGGTCTCCAAGACAAATAAGATTTGTTTCTGGAGGGGATATAGTGTCGTGCCCCGGACGCCAGTTATGTTCGCTACACCATTGTCTCTCAGTCAGTCCAGTCAGTCGGCCATGGCATACTGGCTGTTCTTGGATGTTTATTGGCAACAAATTCTAAAACTCGCGGGAAAAAGTATGCATAGAAGTCTATGGTGTAAATAGTAGTAGTGGTTTGGGTAGTACTGATCACAAAATTAATTTTTCATATGAATAATTTTTTAATGGAATTATTTCAGATCACAAAATTAATTTTTCATGTGAAAAATTTTTAATGGAATTATTTCAGATCACAAAACTAATTTTTCAAGAGAAATCTTGGGCTATATATTCTGTTAAAAAGCATCAATTATCAGCGAAAGATCAATGGCAAGTCGATTTTACTACCAAAAAATTCATGGATTAAATTTTATAGACGAATGTATATTGATAATTCTCAACCACATCCGATATTAGTACAAATTGTAAACATTATTATCGCAAATTAATTTTATAATTTAATAATTAAAAAGAATTNAGTAAAACTACATAAATTATTTTATAGAAATTTGAGTTTGGAGATCCAATGCTTGATAAAATGTTATCTGTACTTACTAACGAAGATTGGAAGAGAATTCGAAATTTCATGAGTCCCGCTTTTACTAGTAGCAAGATAAGAAAAGTAACTCATGTTAAAATATATATTTATATATATAATATAAATTCAAATATCGTATTAACTAAACAGAAAATTTAATTATCAATTTTTGTTATATTATTCTGATAAACTTTCTTTTCTGTTCGTAGATGACGTATCTAGTTAAGCAATGTACAGAAACTTTATGTAAGCATTTCGAAGAAATGGCTGAGAAAGGAGAAGAATTTGACTGCAAAAAGTATATTATAATAAGATAAGATAAATTCTCAATATTAAGTTAAAAAGTAATAAAATGTTCAAACACAGCATGCAAAATATTTCATACGCAGATTTAAATTACTGTATAAAGTATATAAAATCCTTATATATAATCTTATTAATTCCAGAAAGATAATTAATTTCATGTCTTAACTAAATAGATATGTGGTGTTTAAATTAATTTCAGGAAAATCATTGTTTAATTGATCAACCCTTAATTGAAAATAACATTTACGAGCTTAAATTTTTTAACATTTCAGAAACGTAAATGATCGTTTCTTTCACCTAATAAATTTATAAGATTTATATTTATTTGGAAATTTTAGACGTAAATAAGGATAGTTAAAATTTTAAAAATGTTTGTGTTTAACGAATTACATTTGCCGTGTAATGTTTCAGTTATATATTAACTTTCATAATTTCATATTCTGCTAATAAAGCTTCTCTTCAAATGGCATCACGTCTTAAATGAATGTAATAGGAAAAAAGAAATACATTGGTGTTCAAAATTAAGAGAATATGCACATTTTTCGAATTTCTGAAAAACTAATGGACACATTTGATTAAAATTTGCTATGGATACACAGTTATTTAAGATGAAAAGTATACTATACAGAAATGGTATGCACTAAAGTATAACAGTTATCGTATGTACTTATGATCGTCAATAAGGCTCGTCAACGCAGGAATACGTTGCAGGATCGAACATAAAATGACCCTAATATGGGTTATAGTCTCCTCTCACAGTCATATAGCTCTCATATCGCGACGTCATAATGGAAACGAGGCAGCTGATGAGTTCCTGTTTCAGTCGGTACCGCTCTGGCAGCAACACAGTTTCCATCTCCTGGGTGGTTCTCAGAGGAGATTTCGAGCTGCAATTGCTCTCAAAAGCGTCCCAGAGATGTTCAATAAGGTTTAGGTCTGGCGATCTGTCTGGCCAATCTATTCGGCGAATATCCTCACTTTCAAGATAATTGTCAACCAGGTGAGGTCTATGTGGACAAGGTTGTCGTCTATAAAAATAAACCGAGGGCCAACTGCGCCCCTGAAAACGAACTATAGTATCTAATTCTCATATTTCTCAGCAGTCAAAGAGACTCTGTCAAACACACGGAGAGATGTGCGGCCGTCCAACATGATACCTGCGTAGACCATGACACTCCTCTGACATAGCTGTTCCTTTCTTGAACGTTGGAGGAAATGTACCGCGTCCCAGATATTCACCAGATGAGGGTGTGTCGAGAATCCGTCTCCAGGCTGAATCGCGACTCGTCTATGAAGAGAATGTACTCACTGAAGTCTGTTTCAAGGCTGATGTCTTCAAATTCGCTCTCTTGTGTGCTGAAATGAGCAGGATGCAAACAGCGGGTCTTGTGGCAAAAAGCCCTCTTTTATGAAGCCTCCGAGAAAAACTAACCGTTGAAACTGTTTCCATAAATTGAAGATAACACTGGACGTTACATTGAGCTCTGTAGCAACCTACACTTGTGAATGCCCCGCATTCAATCTACCCACGATTCTCTATCTCATTCCGTCATCAAGACTTTTTTGGTACTCATTTTACCTGATTGCTTATGAAATTGAACCAACTCTTGCATGAAAAACAAGTAGGAGTGAACTAATTGCGGACAAAGCCACGTGTGCTTTTCATGCCCTCTGCTGTAAAAGCTGTGCCCACACATACACACGTGTAAGCTTACGTATTCAACACTAAAAATTTGTATTTATATTCGGTGGCATAATTTGTACTTTCGGTTCATTACTTTTTGTTCAAATCGATAAAATGCGCAAATTCTCTTAATTTTGAACCAGTGTATATCGAACTTGCTAATTTTCTAGACATAATTTGAAATAATATAGTTTTGTCTTGTAAATTGCATTTAAAATATAGAAAAACATATCGAATTTACAATCAATAAGTTAAATGTTTTCAAATATGTAATTAATATTACACAAATATCAAAGATTTGATATTTAAGATATAACGCAAGAGGCCGTACTGTACAATATATCAAACCTTTGTTGTGTTTTTCCATCAGTTAATTTCTATTTGATATGAGTGTATTTATTTATTGTTTTGTCAATGTTCCTTAAATTGCAAAGATATTTAAAACGATTGCAAATAAACATATCAAAATGATTTTGAAGTTAAATTGATATATTCTGTATTATTGTACAGTACAGTCATACCCTATTGAAAAAAGTCGAAAGAACTTAAAAATTGGCATTTGTATTAACAAAATTTGCATTAATCGAACTCGTTAACATTGAAATGCCTATCTTTCCTCGTCCATGCAACCGCAAATCTTACTTAGCATTATCCGATAACGTAATAATGAGGTTTGATTATATTTAGCTTTTTATTTTAATACTGTATTTATTTTTTTATTTTAAGTCTTGCTTTCAAAATGGTCTTAATAAATAATGCGTATTTCAATGATGAGTAACAATCAAAAATGTCCCGATTCATGCTACTCATCATGGAATCACGATAAAATCCCTAAGAAACTTTTCGAACTAATTTAAATTATTAATTAAATTTTCTTTTAAATTGTATAATGTCAAGTAATATCTAACAAATTTATAGAGGTTACTTTTCATTTATTAGCTTTTATTTTTATAACCTGTATCAGGGGTGGCCAACAAACAAGTCGATCACGAAGCCAATTTTGGTCGATCGCTCGCGATGTCTTAAATTAATGTATTATACTTGTAACCGAATGCAACGCGTGAACGTAACGCACAAACGCAACTGTAGTGATTTAGGACCTCCGCGTCCTCCCTCAGATGCTGTTTTGTCGGTCCATGTGCAATCCATTTGCGTACAGTACATTTGTAAAAGGGGAATAAGAAATGTAGACAAAGGGTCATAAAACTGAAAAAGAAAGGTGGGAAAAGGGACAGAGAGAATAGGTCGGGACACGGTAGAGAGAGGAAGGGTGAAGTGGTGGTCCCCGAAAGTGACAACGTTGTGTTTCAATTTTTCTTCTGTTTAGAATGTAAGTACCTTTTCTTCATGTTTTAAATTAAATTGTGGCTTCTCTTACCTATCTAAACATAGTATGTATTTCACACCTCCCCCTCGCCGCTTAGGTTATGCCTACGATAACAAGTCGATCGTGACACACTTTTAAGATAAAAATAGATTTTATGTACACAAAAGTTGGCCACCCCTGATTTATATCATGTAACATTAAAATCTTAATCGCATCTCGCTAATTGTTTAAAAAAATCTTACATTCAAAATGCTTAATAATTATAATTTATAATGCATTTGTTGTTTTTTTATAGATATATGAGTGCATTCATTATCGATGTTATAGCATCTACAGCTTTTGCCACCAAATTGAACGCACAGGAAAATGAAAATAGCGAATTTGTGAAATATGCACGAATGGTTTCAAACAGGGATTTTCCAAAGTTAAAACTTTTGGCATGTTAGTTAAATTTATTTTATCACAATCTATATACATGAATGAGGATGTTTGTTTGTTTCTTCGCTGTGCACGCCTAGGCCGTTCGAACAATTGCTATGAAACTCGGCAGTTACGTTCAGAATATCCCACTCCAAATTATTGACTGGGCTTCTATATATCAATTAATTTCTGTCTACATTTGATTGCTGACTTTACATGTAGCGCCATATATTGGAAAACGATTTAACAAAATAATGAACTAAATATAATTTTTACAAAAGAGGATATAATTTTTAAAATATATATACAGTGGTACCTCGGTATACGTCTGCTTTAGAATACGTCAAATTCGGAATACGTTCTGTTTGGACGAAACAAATTTTGTTCGGTATACGACTTAATTCAATTATACGCGCCATCTATGAACAAGTAGCACTATCGGTATACTAGACCAGACTAGACGTTCACTGTGCCACAGTTTATAACTTTGTTAAATTTCTTCTGATTTTAATTTGTAAGTAAAATTTTATTATTTTTATTAATCATGAATTGCAAAACGGCAAATGAAAAGCAACAGAAAACTAAAAAAA
>NW_019384490.1:546380-561162 GCF_000671375.1 Centruroides sculpturatus
TGAAAAATCAAGCAGGAACTAGCCAGGAAAGCGAGGTGTTTAAAGACAGCCATTTTTTTTCACATGAGAACGGATTAATCATTTTTACATTACTTTTTATGGGAAAGGTTGGTTCGGTATACGTCCTATTCGGTATAAGTCCAAACATCAGGAACGGATTAAGGTCGTATACCAAGATTCCACTGTATATTATATTCACTGAATTACTGCGGCAATTATAGAGCGCGAAATAGACGTGCCATTACGCTATTACTGTGACAGATAGCACATACCACTTGCCTGTGTGTAGTGTAGTAGTGTTTGGCTCTTGTACATTATACTTTTCCTGTTATCAGTAACCGGCATAATAGAATTATGCCGGTTATGTATCTAACTCCGTTCAGGGAAACATTTTTAAATTGAAATAACGTAACTTGCGTTATAAATCGGAAGTTCAGATATAGTTAATCCGGTCCTCATTCTCTTACGATTTTCATGTCTAGTCTAGGCTTTCATCTATCTAACTCATTTCTCGATATTAAGGAAAGACAGAGATGGACTGATGACAGTGTGAATAAATAGGTCTGCAATTTTTTCAAATTGCAAAAATAGGTCTAAATAGGTCTAAATTCAAATTGCAGTCCAATAAGTAGGCCTACTGTACCCTCCAGTAACCGAATCTATAAATCCACCGAACACCAGTAGTCGTTCGTGGGTTCGCGCATGGCCAACGAACCACGTGGCTACGTGGAGTTTTCTAGTTTTTCTTCCCGTTAATAACACTTAAATTGAAGCCAGATTTACATCAAAGTCTTTCTGGGATACATCCTCCTTGGCAAATCGCTCGCCTGTAGCGTTGCTGTAACCAAATAAACCAAACCAATTTTAATAATTTTTCTATAAATGCGATATTTACGAAAACATATCTAACTATCAGGAAACCTGGACACACCGCTCCCTCCCCTGATTTCCTCTTCCCTTAGTAACTCATAAACCCACTTTATCGATAATGCTTAAGATATTGTAACATTCAGCCAAATTAATGTACTGTACATGCAACGATTTTAAGGCACAAAGTAGAGCTGGAAGTTTTTTTTGTGCCGATGTTTATTTTTTCTATCTATTATACTACAAGGTGACATTGCTTCATTCAAAAACCCTTCACTTGTACTTGTAGTCTGTGTAATGTACACTTTATTCACTTGTTGTCTTATTGTCAAATCTGCTTCCAGTATTCTTATGCTGCAACTTTCAGAACTTTTCTTTAATTAGATGTTTTTGCTGAGATTTACTTTTTCAACCTGGTTTCACAAGCTTTTTTTTACTGGATCACATAAAAACAATTATTTTCGCATTTTTATAAGACATTTTTATTTAAACAAGTCTTATATGAAGTCTTTCGAACATTAAGGTTAGTAACTTTGATTACATGTGAGACCATAACAACCTATCCAACACGAATCACTTTTCAAATATTAATATTAGACCAATATTTATTAGTAGTCGTTGACATCCTCTCACCCAGGAGGTGAACAACGACTACTTTTGATCGAATTTACGTCATCCTCCATCTGCAACAGTTCCTTCTTTTCGGATTCACCGTATGGTGACATTCGAATAGAAAAATGACATAATACAAGGTTACTAGTCTGTACAAAATATGCTTTAAGTGATTTTCGAAGATGCCGAGATTAAATATTTGGTCTATTTTTCGCGAAGTTTGGTTGGTTGGCAGATTACCATCTGTTATTCGACTGTGAATGGCACAGTTTCTTAGAGTTAACATTAGGAAAAATATATCTTTAAAAATTTTAAATATCAATTTTCAGTTGCTGTCTACTTGACTAATGAAATTCTGCCATTTCGTACCGTCCGAGTGTCGCAATAAACATGACAATGGTAGGCTAAAATAACCAAACTGTTTTTACGGTTTTTGTTTTAATATTTGTTATATAAAAGTATTTGATTTATATAACTACAAATGTTATCTTACGTAACTGTTTAGCACACCGAGTGACCAATCTAACATATTTTAAAACATTTTTATTCCTTTACTGTACACAATTTAAAGAATTTTAGAATGGTTAGATTGTCACTTGGTGTGATAATTCATTATGTAAGATAACCTTTGTACGTATGTGTATCAAATTCTATAATAAGTTATAATATAATAGAAGTGTTAATTATAAATCATAAATTTATTTTAATGTTTTTAAATATGTACTATAGTGATGCCGCTTGTATGGCAGCATGGAAACGAGTGCGTTTCCATTAAGAGGATCCACATTAGAGGCGCGATTGAGATACTTTCTGCCACGCGATTATCTAAACAGTTCCTCGTAATAACAATAACAGCCATTAAATTATCTTATAGACTACTTAGCCAGGGCAATCGAGAACTTCTACGAAGGCACGGGATAAAGCGGGCCCTTTTATTAATTTTTTAAACAAATGAAATACATAGAATGATTTTTATTAATAAAAAATCAATTTAAAAATTTTTTGTTAATGAAAATACGTTAATATATAGGTAACCTATAGGAATAACTCCGAGTCTTCTTTTCCTGGGTTTGAGAAAATTTTTCCTGCTCCCCTCCCCTCGCGACATTCCTATCTAGCCGTCCAATAGGTAATCTACACTGGCTGTTCTCAACTTTTTTTTTGCCTACCCCGAGCCTTCTGTGCATAGAGATGTAGCACTAAGTGGCATTTCATGCGTTCTGTTAGAAATAAGAAAACCGTCCGTTCAGAACCGTTAATGTAGAAAATCGAACGAAAAAATCCACTTAGGCCGAAAGGCGTTAAAATTTTTCAAAATATGTACCGATATTTACAGTGGAAAGAATAATGTGTGATAAAAATGCACTGTTAAACAAACAAATATGCATTTCTAAGTAAAATTGTAATAATATTTCCAACATAAGATTATATTCATATTTTACTTTTAATTTTTAGTTTTGATTGCGCCGAAGATAGTTCGTTACTTCAAGATAGAAATTTTCCCCCGTAAGGTATTGGATTACTTCAGGAATGTAATTTTGAAAATTTTAGAAGAAAGAAAAGAAAAGAAAATAGTAATTACTTATTATTTTCTTATATACAATATTAATTTACTAAATAGGCTATAACAGATATCTAATTAACCATTTATATTTTTTACCATTACTTGATATAGTATAAAACGTGTAGACATAATGTTATAAATAAAATTGTGTATCGTTTCGACATCAAATTTTAATTAGTCTATTTTTTTCTAAAATAAAGAAATTTTATTTACTTCATATTTGATGTGTACAATAAATATGATCTTCGCTTTGTATAGAGAGGTAATGATTTTCTTCAGTTAATGATGGACGCCCAAGAAGGGATTCTCGAAAATAGTACTGAAGATTTGAAAGAAGCTTCAAACGAAATAAATAATTACCAGGTGCAACATAAACACAAAAGTATTAAATTATTTTTATTACGTGATATATTTTATTTAAATTAATAACCTGTTAAATATTAATTTACATTACAGCCATGACGATTGATGAAATTGTAGCTCAAAGTATTTTATTTTTTATTGCTGGGCACGATACGACAACTACAGTGTTAACATATTTTTGTTACCAAATGGCATTAAATCCAAAATTGCAAGAGAAACTGCTAAGAGAAATAGATGAAACGTGGCAGCAATATGTAACTTAAATCTAGTCTTTATTCATTACATCAATAATATTATTATTTTAAAATTACTTTTTGTTCCTAAAACATAATACCTTCTGAATTTTACGCAGAAGACAAAAAGCTTTTCTAATTAAAAAATATATAATTTATGGTTTTATCCTTATTTGAAAGATGTGAAGTCATGTAAAAAGATACAAAATATTTTATTTTCAGTTTAAATTTACAAAAAATTTATTACATAATAATATAAGTAATACAAGAGAAAATAATCGTTTTTCTTCGTTCAATTTGAAGGTTTTAACTGAACCACTTACCTACAAAAGTCAATTTTCAAGTTTTATTCAGAAAACAATCAAAATTAGTTAATGCAATTCATATATAGTACAACATAGTTAAATCATATATGAATAATAATTATATATTTCAGGGTGATATAAATTTTGATATTCTTTCCAAAATGCCTTATCTTGATGCTGTTTTAAATGAAACATTAAGAATACAGAACCCGGCAGTAATGTAAGTACCATTTAACTTATTTAAATCTTCATAATCAATAGTTGAAAAAATATAAGTTTAAAAGACGTTTATTAATTTTTATTTAATGTTACAGGTTGACGAGAGTAGCCGCTGAGGATTATATTCTACCTAATACTGGAATAAAAATTAAAAAAGGAATATCTGTTGTAATGCCTGTTTACGGTATGCATCATGACTCTGAATGGTTTCCAGAACCAGAAAAATTTAATCCCGAAAGGTATTTCATAAAACGTTTATGTCGTTCATACTAATTTTTTTTTACATTTTTACAGTAAGTATACTCTTTAATTATGACTTTTATCACCGTGTTTAGATTTTTACCAGAAAACAGAAATTTAATCCAACCATTTTCATTTTTACCTTTCGGAGATGGTCCTCGACATTGTATTGGAATGAGATATATCAATATGGTTATGAAGTTGGGTATAGTTCACCTCTTGCGCAATATGAGACTAGTCGCTACCGATGAAACAATGGTAAATAATTAATGTTAAATTGCATTTATATAGATTTATAACATAATAATCTCATAATTTTATTATATACACAAACATGCTTATGTATACATATAATTATTGTAAACATACTGAATATTACTAATAGTAGAGAAAGAATATATATAGTAAGATATAATTATTCTATAGAAAAACCGGGGCAGAACAGAATACTTAAGTTATTATTCTTGAACCTTGTCTTTGTAAAATAATAAAGGATACTCATACACACTTGGGAATGAACAAGTTTATTTTTTAACTACTTGAAAACACAATATTTTTTCAAAACTACCAAAAAATTAAACACGTCAGTTATTATGATATAAAGAAACATGCACTTTGGTCTGTTCTATTACTTAACACTTACTTTTATTACTTAAAAATAACTTTTAATTGTAAAATAATTTATCGTTGGTTATTTTTAAGTAATAAAACAATACAGAACAATGTAGTTTTGTATTTTATCCCTATATAATTACAAAATACAATTTATCCCTGTGCAATTCAACTAATTTTGACAAATTTTGTCAAAATGAGTTGTATTACACATGGAACACTTGTTTGAAAACATTTAAAAGATTAATTAAATAAAAAACTTTTTTAATTAACGCAAAAATTCACAAATGAGAATAGCATCTTTCTAGTCACTGTCCACTCCAGCACATGTATATGGACTCATTTGAGGCAGTTCAAGAAAACGCTGGAGATACTCCCTTTAACAGATCTGACCAGACGCACAGGTTATATTTAAATATTGTGAATCTACAGTTTACAATATTACATTACTTTTGAAGAATTACAATATATATACAGTACATAAATCTACAGTTTAAAGTGCAATTTAAAAAAAATAGCAGTGCGTATAACATTTAAAATTAACTTGTTTGTCTTATCACAAGAATAAGAATCAGTAAAATTGCAATATCTAGAGAAAGGGATGAACTCTGTTGCAGCATGTTGCCAACTCAGTAATCTCGAAAGGGCAGACATTCGCTGTAGAGTCTGTTATAAAGTTCTTGCAGTTTCTATGGCCAAAAAATATAGGAAGTCTCTTCTGCCCGATTTCTTCTGTATTGAAATGCATAACGCGCTGAGCATTATTTGGGCTGCAATTTGAAAACATTGTAGACCGTCTGTCCGGCTGTTTGTCTGTCTTTTCTTAATCTCAAGAACGGAGTTAGACAGATGAAAGTAGAGACCATACATGGAAATTTTAGTGGCAGGAGATCCCGATTAACTATATAAAACCTTCAACAATTTCTAGTGGAAAAAGTATGATACCCAGCGGCAAGACAGTACTAATTTCAGGTGGAAAACACATATTTTAAATTAAATAAATTTAAAATATGATTAAAAATTGTAGCCCGGCATTGTGACGATGTCACAATAAATAATTGTATAGGTTTTGAGCCAATATTGATTCTTATTGTCTTTTTCCGTAATCGTGTCTTCTGTACTTTTGGCAAATTTCTTCTCCTTTAAGGTGTACAAAATTTCATGGATCGCCTTAAATTAAGAAGTAACTTTAAAATATTTATCGAACTTATTAACTTCTATAAATATTTTCTGAATTTTTATTCACATGACTAGTAAAAAGGCTTAGACTATAAGAAAAACTTTGTATCCCACTAAAATATTCATATGAACAATGTCTCGACCCCCACTCTTCCCATCGTGTACAATGATGAACTTTCGCGACTCCTCTTCCTTCCTTAAACTGTACACGTAATTACTGGGCGGTTCGTAGCATTCAGCAAAGTATTGGGCCTATTTAAAATGATAAATATTTATATAAAAACAGAATCAATAGTTTAAATAAGAGAAACAAAAATTTTTAGTTGTTTAATTAATAAGCTTAAAATTAATTTAATTAATATTGACATCTTTGTACCAGAAGTGTTTATAAAAAATTAAATCTTTGTTTAGATTTTTATGAATTTAATGAAATTGTTATGTACCATTGCTTATTAATTGCCCATAATAAATTAATTTATCTAAACTTTGTTTCAATTATTATTCAAAAATACAATAACAACAATAATAATTGCAAAAAATTTCAACAGTAAGAAAATGTTTTTCACAGCAATTTTAGCTGAAAATTCTCAACAATGAACTAAAGAAATGAATATAGAATTCAAATTCCTTTATTCTTATATTAAATATAAATAGTGAAGCAGAATTGGCTACTTTTCTGTTATTATTACAGTGAAGCGTCAAAATGATAACTTCCTTGTTGATGTTCTTTCGGTCTTGCTTATTGATGTTCTAATATTCATTCAGAATTTACAGATTTTAACTTTAAAATTATCAGTGTAACTTTGTTTAAATGTAGTCATTTTATAAATTATATTTTGAATGTTTGTAAATGTATTCCTACATTCCTGGCTTAAACATAAAACACTTAAATTTGGATAACCGTGTATTTGGAGTTTACAGAATTAAAATGTTAATTTACGCGTGTTTTGGCAATCCGAATGGGATCTGGCCCAAATTAGTCCGGATTTTCGCATTCATTGAACTTCGTTTGACAAAGTATATGAAACTATTCAAGGCTTTCATAGATATCGAATGAGCTTTTGATACAGTATAACACTTTTAGTTGAAAAATTAAGAGCTAAAGAAACTGAAGAAACATTTTTCTCTGCCGTGCTTAAAAATGTGAAGAAAACACGCAAAACTCCACATGACCAGCATAGTCACGAAGCGCGAAACTAAATAACTGACTACCAGTGTTCATTGGTTACTAAAGTTTGTATGGCAAATTATTTATTGTAATAATTTAGTTGCCTTGCCCATGAGTAACAACATAATAAACTTCTAATTTATTTTGTATACTTGTACTTTCTATATATTAACAGGACTTATTATACTGGAAAATTATGGATGCAGATATCTAGTCTTACAGTTCAAAAATAATGTTCTTTATTTAGTTCACCTGAACACATACACTTCAAACATGTGTTTCGGACTTGTTCGTTCCTCCTCAGCAGGCCTTCAAACGACACTTTCTATAATTAACAATAATCAACTATAAAAACATTTTTCGGTACAATTATCACTAAAAATTTAACAAAGAACATAAACATTTCCCGACAATAAATATTTAAAACTCTTACAACTTCTGTTTTTCCAAAATTCACTATATTTCCACTTAAACTTCCGATCCACAACAACCATACGATTTTGCACATTCCTAATTTTTTAACATTAAAATCATTTTAAAANTCGTGAAAAATGAAGACATTATTAAATCTGCTAAAGTTGCGAAAGGGGTTTAAACAATTTCTAAACAGAGATCGAAGACATTAGATCATGTTGAGAAATTGCTTTTGCTTTGGATAGCTGAAAAACAGTGTGCTAGAGACAGCGTATCACAACCATTTAGTTGAGAGAAAGCTAAAAAGATACATGCTGATCTCATGAAAAACCAAGCAGGAACTAGCCAGGTAAGCGAGGTGTTTCAAGCCAACCATTTTTTTTTCACATGAGAACGGATTAATAATTTTTACATTACTTTTTATGGGAAAGGTTGGTTCGGTATACGTCCTATTCGGTATAAGTCCAAACATCAGGAACGGATTAAGGTCGTATACCAAGATTCCACTGTATATTATATTCACTGAATTACTGCGGCAATTATAGAGCGCGAAATAGACGTGCCATTACGCTATTACTGTGACAGATAGCACATACCACTTGCCTGTGTGTAGTGTAGTAGTGTTTGGCTCTTGTACATTATACTTTTCCTGTTATCAATAACCGGCATAATAGAATTATGCCGGTTATGTATCTAACTCCGTTCAGGGAAACATTTTTAAATTGAAATAACGTGACTTGCGTTATAAATCGGAAGTTCAGATATAGTTAATCCGGTCCTCATTCTCTTACGATTTTCATGTCTAGTCTAGGCTTTCATCTATCTAACTCATTTCTCGATATTAAGGAAAGACAGAGATGGACTGATGACAGTGTGAATAAATAGGTCTGCAATTTTTTCAAATTGCAAAAATAGGTCTAAATAGGTCTAAATTCAAATTGCAGTCCAATAAGTAGGCCTACTGTACCCTCCAGTAACCGAATCTATAAATCCACCGAACACCAGTAGTCGTTCGTGGGTTCGCGCATGGCCAACGAACCACGTGGCTACGTGGAGTTTTCTAGTTTTTCTTCCCGTTAATAACACTTAAATTGAAGCCAGATTTACATCAAAGTCTTTCTGGGATACATCCTCCTTGGCAAATCGCTCGCCTGTAGCGTTGCTGTAACCAAATAAACCAAACCAATTTTAATAATTTTTCTATAAATGCGATATTTACGAAAACATATCTAACTATCAGGAAACCTGGACACACCGCTCCCTCCCCTGATTTCCTCTTCCCTTAGTAACTCATAAACCCACTTTATCGATAATGCTTAAGATATTGTAACATTCAGCCAAATTAATGTACTGTACATGCAACGATTTTAAGGCACAAAGTAGAGCTGGAAGTTTTTTTTGTGCCGATGTTTATTTTTTCTATCTATTATACTACAAGGTGACATTGCTTCATTCAAAAACCCTTCACTTGTACTTGTAGTCTGTGTAATGTACACTTTATTCACTTGTTGTCTTATTGTCAAATCTGCTTCCAGTATTCTTATGCTGCAACTTTCAGAACTTTTCTTTAATTAGATGTTTTTGCTGAGATTTACTTTTTCAACCTGGTTTCACAAGTTTTTTTTTACTGGATCACATAAAAACAATTATTTTCGCATTTTTATAAGACATTTTTATTTAAACAAGTCTTATATGAAGTCTTTCGAACATTAAGGTTAGTAACTTTGATTACATGTGAGACCATAACAACCTATCCAACACGAATCACTTTTCAAATATTAATATTAGACCAATATTTATTAGTAGTCGTTGACATCCTCTCACCCAGGAGGTGAACAACGACTACTTTTGATCGAATTTACGTCATCCTCCATCTGCAACAGTTCCTTCTTTTCGGATTCACTGTATGGTGACATTCGAATAGAAAAATGACATAATACAAGGTTACTAGTCTGTACAAAATATGCTTTAAGTGATTTTCGAAGATGCCGAGATTAAATATTTGGTCTATTTTTCGCGAAGTTTGGTTGGTTGGCAGATTACCATCTGTTATTCGACTGTGAATGGCACAGTTTCTTAGAGTTAACATTAGGAAAAATATATCTTTAAAAATTTTAAATATCAATTTTCAGTTGCTGTCTACTTGACTAATGAAATTCTGCCATTTCGTACCGTCCGAGTGTCGCAATAAACATGACAATGGTAGGCTAAAATAACCAAACTGTTTTTACGGTTTTTGTTTTAATATTTGTTATATAAAAGTATTTGATTTATATAACTACAAATGTTATCTTACGTAACTGTTTAGCACACCGAGTGACCAATCTAACATATTTTAAAACATTTTTATTCCTTTACTGTACACAATTTAAAGAATTTTAGAATGGTTAGATTGTCACTTGGTGTGATAATTCATTATGTAAGATAACCTTTGTACGTATGTGTATCAAATTCTATAATAAGTTATAATATAATAGAAGTGTTAATTATAAATCATAAATTTATTTTAATGTTTTTAAATATGTACTATAGTGATGCCGCTTGTATGGCAGCATGGAAACGAGTGCGTTTCCATTAAGAGGATCCACATTAGAGGCGCGATTGAGATACTTTCTGCCACGCGATTATCTAAACAGTTCCTCGTAATAACAATAACAGCCATTAAATTATCTTATAGACTACTTAGCCAGGGCAATCGAGAACTTCTACGAAGGCACGGGATAAAGCGGGCCCTTTTATTAATTTTTTAAACAAATGAAATACATAGAATGATTTTTATTAATAAAAAATCAATTTAAAAATTTTTTGTTAATGAAAATACGTTAATATATAGGTAACCTATAGGTAACCGAGTCTTCTTTTCCTGGGTTTGAGAAAATTTTTCCTGCTCCCCTCCCCTCGCGACATTCCTATCTAGCCGTCCAATAGGTAATCTACACTGGCTGTTCTCAACTTTTTTTTTGCCTACCCCGAGCCTTCTGTGCATAGAGATGTAGCACTAAGTGGCATTTCATGCGTTCTGTTAGAAATAAGAAAACCGTCCGTTCAGAACCGTTAATGTAGAAAATCGAACGAAAAAATCCACTTAGGCCGAAAGGCGTTAAAATTTTTCAAAATATGTACCGATATTTACAGTGGAAAGAATAATGTGTGATAAAAATGCACTGTTAAACAAACAAATATGCATTTCCAAGTAAAATTGTAATAATATTTCCAACATAAGATTATATTCATATTTTACTTTTAATTTTTAGTTTTGATTGCGCCGAAGATAGTTCGTTACTTCAAGATAGAAATTTTCCCCCGTAAGGTATTGGATTACTTCAGGAATGTAATTTTGAAAATTTTAGAAGAAAGAAAAGAAAAGAAAATAGTAATTACTTATTATTTTCTTATATACAATATTAATTTACTAAATAGGCTATAACAGATATCTAATTAACCATTTATATTTTTTACCATTACTTGATATAGTATAAAACGTGTAGACATAATGTTATAAATAAAATTGTGTATCGTTTCGACATCAAATTTTAATTAGTCTATTTTTTTCTAAAATAAAGAAATTTTATTTACTTCATATTTGATGTGTACAATAAATATGATCTTCGCTTTGTATAGAGAGGTAATGATTTTCTTCAGTTAATGATGGACGCCCAAGAAGGGATTCTCGAAAATAGTACTGAAGATTTGAAAGAAGCTTCAAACGAAATAAATAATTACCAGGTGCAACATAAACACAAAAGTATTAAATTATTTTTATTACGTGATATATTTTATTTAAATTAATAACCTGTTAAATATTAATTTACATTACAGCCATGACGATTGATGAAATTGTAGCTCAAAGTATTTTATTTTTTATTGCTGGGCACGATACGACAACTACAGTGTTAACATATTTTTGTTACCAAATGGCATTAAATCCAAAATGGCAAGAGAAACTGCTAAGAGAAATAGATGAAACGTGGCAGCAATATGTAACTTAAATCTAGTCTTTATTCATTACATCAATAATATTATTATTTTAAAATTACTTTTTGTTCCTAAAACATAATACCTTCTGAATTTTACGCAGAAGACAAAAAGCTTTTCTAATTAAAAAATATATAATTTATGGTTTTATCCTTATTTGAAAGATGTGAAGTCATGTAAAAAGATACAAAATATTTTATTTTCAGTTTAAATTTACAAAAAATTTATTACATAATAATATATGTAATACAAGAGAAAATAATCGTTTTTCTTCGTTCAATTTGAAGGTTTTAACTGAACCACTTACCTACAAAAGTCAATTTTCAAGTTTTATTCAGAAAACAATCAAAATTAGTTAATGCAATTCATATATAGTACAACATAGTTAAATCATATATGAATAATAATTATATATTTCAGGGTGATATAAATTTTGATATTCTTTCCAAAATGCCTTATCTTGATGCTGTTTTAAATGAAACATTAAGAATACAGAACCCGGCAGTAATGTAAGTACCATTTAACTTATTTAAATCTTCATAATCAATAGTTGAAAAAATATAAGTTTAAAAGACGTTTATTAATTTTTATTTAATGTTACAGGTTGACGAGAGTAGCCGCTGAGGATTATATTCTACCTAATACTGGAATAAAAATTAAAAAAGGAATATCTGTTGTAATGCCTGTTTACGGTATGCATCATGACTCTGAATGGTTTCCAGAACCAGAAAAATTTAATCCCGAAAGGTATTTCATAAAACGTTTATGTCGTTCATACTTATTTTTTTTTACATTTTTACAGTAAGTATACTCTTTAATTATGACTTTTATCACCGTGTTTAGATTTTTACCAGAAAACAGAAATTTAATCCAACCATTTTCATTTTTACCTTTCGGAGATGGTCCTCGACATTGTATTGGAATGAGATATATCAATATGGTTATGAAGTTGGGTATAGTTCACCTCTTGCGCAATATGAGACTAGTCGCTACCGATGAAACAATGGTAAATAATTAATGTTAAATTGCCTTTATATAGATTTATAACATAATAATCTCATAATTTTATTATATACACAAACATGCTTATGTATACATATAATTATTGTAAACATACTGAATATTACTAATAGTAGAGAAAGAATATATATAGTAAGATATAATTATTCTATAGAAAAACCGGGGCAGAACAGAATACTTAAGTTATTATTCTTGAACCTTGTCTTTGTAAAATAATAAAGGATACTCATACACACTTGGGAATGAACAAGTTTATTTTTTAACTACTTGAAAACACAATATTTTTTCAAAACTACCAAAAAATTAAACACGTCAGTTATTATGATATAAAGAAACATGCACTTTGGTCTGTTCTATTACTTAACACTTACTTTTATTACTTAAAAATAACTTTTAATTGTAAAATAATTTATCGTTGGTTATTTTTAAGTAATAAAACAATACAGAACAATGTAGTTTTGTATTTTATCCCTATATAATTACAAAATACAATTTATCCCTGTGCAATTCAACTAATTTTGACAAATTTTGTCAAAATGAGTTGTATTACACATGGAACACTTGTTTGAAAACATTTAAAAGATTAATTAAATAAAAAACTTTTTTAATTAACGCAAAAATTCACAAATGAGAATAGCATCTTTCTAGTCACTGTCCACTCCAGCACATGTATATGGACTCATTTGAGGCAGTTCAAGAAAACGCTGGAGATACTCCCTTTAACAGATCTGACCAGACGCACAGGTTATATTTAAATATTGTGAATCTACAGTTTACAATATTACATTACTTTTGAAGAATTACAATATATATACAGTACATAAATCTACAGTTTAAAGTGCAATTTAAAAAAAATAGCAGTGCGTATAACATTTAAAATTAACTTGTTTGTCTTATCACAAGAATAAGAATCAGTAAAATTGCAATATCTAGAGAAAGGGATGAACTCTGTTGCAGCATGTTGCCAACTCAGTAATCTCGAAAGGGCAGACATTCGCTGTAGAGTCTGTTATAAAGTTCTTGCAGTTTCTATGGCCAAAAAATATAGGAAGTCTCTTCTGCCGGATTTCTTCTGTATTGAAATGCATAACGCGCTGAGCATTATTTGGGCTGCAATTTGAAAACATTGTAGACCGTCTGTCCGGCTGTTTGTCTGTCTTTTCTTAATCTCAAGAACGGAGTTAGACAGATGAAAGTAGAGACCATACATGGAAATTTTAGTGGCAGGAGATCCCGATTAACTATATAAAACCTTCAACAATTTCTAGTGGAAAAAGTATGATACCCAGCGGCAAGACAGTACTAATTTCAGGTGGAAAACACATATTTTAAATTAAATAAATTTAAAATATGATTAAAAATTGTAGCCCGGCATTGTGACGATGTCACAATAAATAATTGTATAGGTTTTGAGCCAATATTGATTCTTATTGTCTTTTTCCGTAATCGTGTCTTCTGTACTTTTGGCAAATTTCTTCTCCTTTAAGGTGTACAAAATTTCATGGATCGCCTTAAATTAAGAAGTAACTTTAAAATATTTATCGAACTTATTAACTTCTATAAATATTTTCTGAATTTTTATTCACATGACTAGTAAAAAGGCTTAGACTATAAGAAAAACTTTGTATCCCACTAAAATATTCATATGAACAATGTCTCGACCCCCACTCTTCCCATCGTGTACAATGATGAACTTTCGCGACTCCTCTTCCTTCCTTAAACTGTACACGTAATTACTGGGCGGTTCGTAGCATTCAGCAAAGTATTGGGCCTATTTAAAATGATAAATATTTATATAAAAACAGAATCAATAGTTTAAATAAGAGAAACAAAAATTTTTAGTTGTTTAATTAATAAGCTTAAAATTAATTTAATTAATATTGACATCTTTGTACCAGAAGTGTTTATAAAAAATTAAATCTTTGTTTAGATTTTTATGAATTTAATGAAATTGTTATGTACCATTGCTTATTAATTGCCCATAATAAATTAATTTATCTAAACTTTGTTT
>NW_019384490.1:566209-589327 GCF_000671375.1 Centruroides sculpturatus
GATGAAAATTCAACGCGAAGTAGGTTAATAGCGATATACTAATATACTAATTACATGGAATATAATAATATACTACACTAATAATGGATTTTTTCATACTTTTCGGTTATCCAACTTTTCAATTATCCGACCAACCCCAGTTCCCAATTGAGTCGGATAATCGATGCTCTACTATATATTAAAACTTAATTTTAAAAATTCTTTTACAGAAGCCCCTAAAATACATATTTGGACAAGGATTGCAGGTTAAGGAAGTAATTTTGAAAGCTAAAAAAAGGACCCAATTCAACTAATTTGGATTTAAAATAATTTTATTTAATTAAATATATTTTGATAAATTATATAAATTAAATAACATCGTTAAATTCAATTTATTGCCAACTTTCTGGTACAAAAAGAGAAGTCAATGCATCAGTGAAACACTGTTGCTAAGATAATGATTTGAAAGAATTTACATACAATATAGTCTACTGTATTTGTTCAATAAAAATGTTAATTATTTTCAATTGTATTTTATAAATATTTTGATATTGATTTCTTTTAATAATACAAAGTAAATAAAAATAAATAATAAAAAGTATTTTGTTATAAATATTTGCCAAAATTATGTACTAAATTTTAAAGTCGCACTGACTAAGAAAAAAAAACGCTGAGTAGTTCCCCTCATTACATCGCCTCTACCTATAATTAGCTATAAGTGAGAGGAGGTTTTATTCTTGAACCCTGTCTTTTCTCTATAACTATTCTAAGTCTTTTCTGAAATAATGTCAGCAAGCTTTTCGCTTGTCGGCATATTTTAAAATGGTTTAAACTCTGCTGCATCCCATCTTTTGCAGATTAATTGTGAAAAATACATTACCAGCATTTAAAAACCACCATTCAATCAGAAAAACCTAAAAAATGTAGAGATGCAACAAGTACCTAAAACTATTTTAAATTCGACAACTGCTGGTTCACGCATACAAAGGTATTTTTGGCAAAAATACTGCTGTAGAATACATATCTGAAGAATCAACGATACAAAAATGATGTTGACCAAGTATATAGAAACTGTAACTGTAACTGAAACTGTAGTGACGAAATAAAGAAACAAATTGAAAATAATTATACAGTAATACCCCGAACTTACGCGATAGGTGGGACCGAGTGATAACCGCGTAAGTCGGGGTATAATATAATTTCGCAATTTGTGTAAAATTCAAGTCGGATGTATGTAAGCTAATAAATGTTCTCGTTAATCTTATCTCGTTTTGATTCGTTCACGGTTACAAGAAATCACCACATAGAGTCTCTCAAGTCTCCGTAGATATAACAAACACAGAAATAAATAACAGAATAAATTGTAACCGTGTGTCGATTCCGCGCGACACGTCCGAACATATAAGCTCAACAATAGTGTGGGTGAAGTGAATAATCAAGAGTTGCGTGGCGCTCAAACAAAGACGAATCGACGAGATTTGAAATCGCGTAAGGCCAGGAACACACATGCGTAAAATTCGGCGTAAAATCTAGCATAAAACAGAAAACGTAAAAATTTTTCTGAAGTTTTGGCTGAAACAAAACTGAAAATAGAGTAGAGCATGTCTCTACTTTTTACGCCGAAAAATTTTTACGCCAAAATTTCTCCAATAAAGAGAAGTCTTTCCTGTGACGTCGAAGTAGACACGTGGTTTTTATTCTAACAATGGCGGCAATGAGGGTTAACCCTACAATTGTGATGGTCTCGATAAAACGAAAAATAAATGAAATAGAGGAGTTTATTGAATCCGTTCGACCAAATCAGTGTCATGTATAAAGACACTGTATTTAAACAACGTTTATGGATGGCTACAGGTGTTAAATTTCAAATAACAGGTAAGTCTAGTAGAATCGATATATAGGCCTAGTATTTATATCACACTTTCTTTATTTGAATTTGGAATACGAGTCTATTAATTTAAATTTTCTATATTATAGCAGAGGAAGTGTAGAAAAAATGGAAGGTACAAAGGGATAGATAGCCTATATGAGAGGAAAAAATTAATAAAATTAGTACTGTTGGTGGCAGTGGTGTTTTCTATTCGGCCAGAATTTTTACGTATGTGTGTTCTGGCATAAAAGCGTAAAACAGAAACTGAACTGAAAGCTGATTTCTGATTCAGTTTTCTGCCACACAATTTTACGCAAGTGTGTTCCTGGCCTAACTCCGAGTTCGCGTAAGTCGAGGTATTACTGTACAGTGAAAACTGCTTAGGCGACCACCTGCATTCGATGGGCACCTGTCAAAATAGGCAAAAATTTCTGGCACCAAATACATAGAATCTTCATATATCTTGTATTAAACGACCACCTGTGTAACGCGACCGCGGGCATCGATGTTTGGTCCGAAACAACATACAACAACTGTAATAAGCGACCACTTCCGCGAATATATCTGGCCTAAACTATTGCTCAACAACGTTTCCCCTTTCCTAATATAATGAACTACTCTAAACTCTCGTTCGAACCCACCTCGGGCACTTCTCTCACCCTTGAAATTAGGTGCAGGTGTTAATGAATTAGTCTAGCAACAAAGGAATTCATTTCAGTTTGTTCGAAATTGTCCGAAAAACGAAAGAAATGCAAAGTGCTGTCGTTAGAAGATCGTGTTAAAGTTATCACAACAGTAATTAGCGGTGAAGTTTAACTGTGGGAAAACGAAATTGATTTTACCGTAGACCTACAGTATTTTTCTTGGGGTATAAAATATTGTACACGATACAATTAATCGGCTGATCTCATCGTTTGATAAAATTTATTTTCATTTATTTATTTTGAAGCTCATATACTGTACATGTGTCATAAATAGTTTCTGTATCAACCTACCTTATTAACACGATATTTTTAGAGCAATAATATCCAAGTAATTTTCTCAGGCAAAATATTCAAAAGCAATAACGCAGAAATCAGTTTTACAGGCAACCTTCCTTTTTCGATTCCGCAATGACAATTGTGGAATGTAATGAAATCGTATAATGAGAAAAAATAAAATAGTTTTATTATTAATTAATAATTTTTCTTATTGTACTTAAGAAAATATTAAATATATACAGTATTTTTAAAGTTAATATAAGATTAAAGTAACAAATACAAATACCAGTGATGTAGAGATACGACGCGCTTGTATATCGATGACGTAATACACGTAACTGAGGAGTGAACGAAAACAACCGAGTCGAATTAATTAATTAAGTCGGGAAAAAAGAAAGTGTGCATTATAATCGAGAAACTGCGACTATTGTATTAATCTTTAAAATATTGGTATTAAATCTGTCTTATAAAATCACGACGACTCCTGTAAATCGGGTTATCCGAAAAGAATAAAATATAATAGCAATATAGCCCTATCGTCGAAAAATTCGTTTATTTTTGCTCATTTCGCAAACCAGTTTATAAAGTGTATAGTAGAAATTAGAAAGATAACCTCAGAGATAACAATAGAGATTTTAACTTGCTTAGTAGAAATGGATAAAGAGTGCCCAAAATACGGTATTTGACCCGTCCATCCCGCTAGATGGCGGGCAGTTTTAATAGTTTTTTTTATTTAATGTTTAATATTATTGGAGAGTTGGCAACACCAAGCTGGTGGTGTTGAGTGACAAAAAGGCGCGAGAATATAGAGCGGGACGCTCTTTCCTACTGAATCATTGTATATAGAAGGTTTGTTGGTTTTGTGTAAATAAAATCAAAAAGACAAATTTGGTGAACTTTTCTTTGGTTGAAGATACGACGGGAACCTGGAGTACGAACGAGACGGTCAGGTGAGACTTACGAAATTAATTTACTCATCACCAGAGACAAGAATCGGCCTGACGCGACATAATGGCGCCCGAATAGGGACTCAGGTTACCCGAAGCTATTGTATAGATAAATATTCTCCGATTGTTCTCTGACATTGTTTACATTTGGAAACACTCACTTAATGTGGAAAGTGAGTGATAATTGAAAGATTTGGTGGAAATACATCTCAGATTTTTTCCATTTGAACTTAGATCGAGGTTCTCTCTATGTCTATCCTTGTCTACGTTTGTTATTTGGATTAATTAGTAAGATTTACGTAATGGAGCCCTCGATCAGACTACGTGGATCCTACCGAGGCGCTTTCACAAAGTTCGTTACCAAGGTACAGGATTTTTTGACGTCGAAGGTTGAGGATTTCGATTTGTGTGCTGGGTTTTTGGCCCAGTTGAAAGAAAAATATTCTAAAATAGAAACCATCGACAAAGAAATATTAGATAAGTTACAAAAGGATGAGAAGTGTTCTCAACAGATGTTGGATGAGGAAATTGAGGGTATTGAGAATTACAATGGTACATTCGTAGACTTGAAAACAAGACTAGAGCGCCGTTTGAATACGTCGAAGGAGCTAGATGAAACACGAAGTGAAAGCGAAGCCGGCTGTTCTAAGGGAAATTTTAAGCTACCAAAGATTGAATTGCAAAAATTTGATGGCAATTTGAAAAATTATCTTTCCTTTTGGGGACTATTTAAGAAAATACATGAAGATCCCAATATTTCGGATTTGGATAAATTTCAATATCTTATTCAGTCGACTCTGAAGGGCTCAAGGGCCAGGGAAGTAATCGAATCGTTCCCCGTAACAGCCGAGCATTACCCTCAAGCAATTGAGTGTTTAAATTCGCGTTTCGGAAGAGAAGATGTGCTCATCGAGGTTTACGTGAGAGAACTCCTGAGTCTAGTGCTAAATAATGCGTTAGTGCA
Organism: Centruroides sculpturatus; assembly: GCF_000671375.1. Classification (NCBI taxonomy): domain Eukaryota; kingdom Metazoa; phylum Arthropoda; class Arachnida; order Scorpiones; family Buthidae; genus Centruroides; species Centruroides sculpturatus. The sequence goes on from NW_019384490.1 coordinate 570,950, forward strand.
AGAGCACAAATTGCCAATTGTGAAACTTTATGATCGTATCGAGACACAACTGCGATCCCTTAAAATGCTTGGTGTTACTACGGATAAGTGTGCTTCAATGCTTTATCCTTTAGTTGAATCTAGCTTACCGACTGATCTCCTGAGAATTTGGGAAAGACACCTAAATTCGATGCNCGTTTGGTGCGCTGCTCCGCGACGAAAACAAGCTTAAGCAATGGCGACGTCGAACGGTGCACACTCGGTAAGTAATCCTACAATTTTTTGTTTATAGCGTAGTTTATACGATTATTCCCAAAAAATTATACGTATTTTGGAAATGTTAAGTCGAATTAGTCTAGAATCGATTAATTTTATGGAAGAAAACCTTTCAAACAGCCGTAGTCCGTAAACTTCACACGTGTCGGGCTGCGATTGGCTCATGTATTTAAGGATTCCTACAACGTGAAATTCTTATAACATGGAACGTATCTACGCGTTATAGGGGGGGTTCTACTGTATATAATCTTAAATGTATAGACTATTATTGTCAATTTGTTTATTAGGAAAATTATAAATACAATTATTGGCTTTTTTTAAATGACAAAAATAGTTGTTCTGTAACTGTAGGAATTTTGTCAAGCAAATTAATGTAACCGAGTTCTCTTTTCAGCTTTCAAAATTAGTTCTTTCACTTGTAGACCTTGTCCATAATAATGCTTTAACGGTTTCTGTAAAAAAAAAACGAAAAAATGTATAAATTTCGTTATTAAACCACTAAATAAAAATAGTTGCGAAGTAAATTTATAAAGGTTGATTAACTTTTCTATTTTTTGTTCACTGTAACAATTTGAATTTGGTGATACATATAATAGTTAAGAATATTGTTTCCTAATAAATTGCTATCGTCAAAATGATGACATCACTTTGAATTTTGTCCACTAATATTTCAAAAACGTTTAACTATAAAAAAATTATACGATTTATATCGTATCGAAATTTTTTATCGAAACTGGCCCCGATTTAGGTCTTAGAAAACGGAAAACTCCATGCTGCCAGCTTATTGGAGAGTCGCGAACCCACATGCCAACTACAATATTTGCACTAAACATTTAATGTTTTAGTGTTTTTATTCACTCGGCAACTGAGAGGCCAGAATACAAAATGACAAAACAGCCATGACTTAAAATTAACATTCAATTATATTACAAAAAATTGCAAATGCATCATATTATTTATCTTTTATTGCTACTGTTTTAATTTTTTACTTTTCCGGCTGTTATGTATATATGCATACATAACAAGGAAAAGTATTAGAATCAAATTTGACCCTCCAAATTTTTTCATATCTTTTGAGACCCCTAAATCTAAAAAAGTCAAAAAAACCGACAAAAAAGTCTGTGGATTGTTTGTGTGTTTGTGTTGGCGTCTATTTCGCTTAATTTAATATCTTCAGACTAAAGATTAAAACAAGAAATTTAGCAAGATAACTTGTATATGAGGGGCATTGATGCTATTAAATTTTGTTATAAGTCGAGAGGGTGTGGAAATAAAGGAAATCCTGTGTCATGTGTCATATGTGGAGTAGGATAGGAATTAACGCAGACTTTATTCATTATTAAGTAATTAACATTTACAATTTTTCATAAAACTCATTCCTACACTCAAAATTAAACTTTTTGCCATTTTATAATAAATAAATATATAAAAAGTGTTTTATAAAAAATTTAATAACAGATGAATCCACACACAATTTTATTTATTTTGCTTAATAATATGTTATTTTTTTAAATAAAAACTAATAGCAGCCTAGAATGTTACGCAACCGTTGCTGGCTTTTTTTACATTTTAAAATTATCATATTCATTATAAGAATATTACAATATTAACTTTAAAAAGAATTCAGGTTTCTTTATTCCTTTTCTCATTTACATTAAATAATTAAGAATGTTCAACAATAGGGTTTTGTCTTGTACTTTCCAGAATGATATATACACATAATAATTGAAGTATTGTATCAAATTTGACTCTACGAGTATTTTTCCCTCAAATCTACGCGTTTTGACACTCCCTGAACTCAAAACACGGCAACAAAATCCTGTGTGTGTATATGTTCGTTGTATGGTGACGTCACGTGTCATATTTTGGGTGGGTCGGACTTAAAGAAGATTTTACATGTTTAACATTTACAGTTTCTTTTTAAATGAAAGTCATCTTTACCCCCAAAATTGAGCCTTTTGCCATTTTATAACGATTAAAAAATATAGAAAATTTTTATAACAAAATTTTATAGCACTTAGCGCCACGCACAGTTTTATTTATATATTGTGATTAACAATACGAAAATTACTTTATAAATAAAATCTCTGATAACAACAGAGAAAGTCACGCAACTAATTGATAGATTTTTTATTTTTATATTTGTAAATTTCAAATCATAAGAAAGTATAAATTCTTCATTGATAAATTATTGGTATATATTGAGTTGAATGCGTGTTCACATTACATTGCAGTAGATTTTTTAATATTATTTAGATAAATATTAGTATTTTTGAACAGAATTTGACTGTAAGTTCGATTGGAGGTACGCCGTAAAACATGAAATATTTTTTCATTTTTCAATGAAATTAAAATGATCATCGTTTACTTTAATTTTTTTTAAAAACTCANTAAAATTATCATATTCATTATAAGAATATTACAATATTAACTTTAAAAAGAATTCAGGTTTCTTTATTCCTTTTCTCATTTACATTAAATAATTAAGAATGTTCAACAATAGGGTTTTGTCTTGTACTTTCCAGAATGATATATACACGTAATAATTGAAGTATTGTATCAAATTTGAATCTACGAGTATTTTTCCCTCAAATCTACGCGTTTTGACACTCCCTGAACTCAAAACACGGCAACAAAATCCTGTGTGTGTATATGTTCGTTGTATGGTGACGTCACGTGTCATATTTTGGGTGGGTCGGACTTAAAGAAGATTTTACATGTTTAACATTTACAGTTTCTTTTTAAATGAAAGTCATCTTTACCCCCAAAATTGAGCCTTTTGCCATTTTATAACGATTAAAAAATATAGAAAATTTTTATAACAAAATTTTATAGCACTTAGCGCCACGCACAGTTTTATTTATATATTGTGATTAACAATACGAAAATTACTTTATAAATAAAATCTCTGATAACAACAGAGAAAGTCACGCAACTAATTGATAGATTTTTTATTTTTATATTTGTAAATTTCAAATCATAAGAAAGTATAAATTCTTCATTGATAAATTATTGGTATATATTGAGTTGAATGCGTGTTCACATTACATTGCAGTAGATTTTTTAATATTATTTAGATAAATATTAGTATTTTTGAACAGAATTTGACTGTAAGTTCGATTGGAGGTACGCCGTAAAACATGAAATATTTTTTCATTTTTCAATGAAATTAAAATGATCATCGTTTACTTTAATTTTTTTTAAAAACTCANACATGTAATTCAGATAAAACGGAAAAATCAATGATCTTATAGGGGGGTCGACTGTAGATAAGTGTAAGCCGAGACCAGATTTGGAAACCCTGTGGCCCCGATATATGAAGATCTGATGCAAACCGGAAGTCACGTTATTTCAATTCAAAAATTTTCCCCTGAAAGCTGTTAGATAGATGACCAGCACGACTCTATTGTTAAAGGAAACGTATGATGTACATATATTTAAATGAAATAAATTAAAAATATGATTAAAAATTACAGCCAAGCATTGTGACCTACCAAAAATAACGAGCAATTATTTATTATGGCAATATCACAATAAATAATTGTTCGTTATTTTTAGTTTTAATTAACTGATTACCTGGTATTAATAAATATTACATATTAATATTATAATATATAGTATTATTGTATATTAATAAATTTTTGTTATTCAATTTGGGTTAACACTTTAAACACGGATTCGTGGATGTCTTTTATATTATGTGAATGTTAATTAACGCGGTTTTTATTAATTAATTTGTATTTAAATTCAACTATGGTGAGTACCGATCAACTTTCTTTAACACAGGAAGTATAGGGAGTTGATCATGTGTGTGTCTCTCAATCTGCGGCCTGTATTGCCGATTAGTTTGTTCGGCAATCGAGTTATCGTGTGGCAACCGGGGCAAATATGGGTTCAAAATATTGTTCGTAAACCCGAACTGCTCGATAACCGAGATGTTTGAAACCCGAAGTTTGACTGTATAAACTAATTCTAAAATAAAAATATTATTCTTACATTACACCTGGATTGTGTATTCTTAAAATTTCATTTAATACTGCATCAAGATAAGACATTTTAGCGACAATATCGAAATCCACGTCACCCTGAAATTTATAATTTAATTAACTTTTCATATAAAAATAAAAGGCAGTAAGAAATGTTATATTGGTAGATATTATTATTGTTTTATTTCTATACATTAAATTAACTATTTTCTCTTTGCCCGCCGGATAGGCGAAGAGGATCAGTTACTTTACTGCTCTGGAGATCAGATTAAATGCGGACAGGTCTATAAACGCGCCCGAATTTGATAGAATGATGTCTTTCCCGGGTAATTAGGATCCCTTCCATCATTCCCAGCTGCCTCATTGTGCACCTGGCCGAACCCAATTTGGAGTTGATAAAAGGCCCTCTTAGATACCTAGGGTAACATTAATGCTTTATTTAAATAATCGAATATCGAAAAAGAACAGGTACAGTATAGCCGCAGATTATGGATAGTCGATAGCCATCGTTTAGAAGTGTTGTAGCACTCTCACCAGAAACAGAACCATGCATTTCTTTGGAGAGTTCATTCAGTGAAGATCATAGACGATTACATTTGACTAGATATATGTACTCCTTTGTCTTCTATTTTTATTAGTAATTAATAAATAAATAAGTTTTCAAGTGTATAAAGTAGGTACATATTTTCTGTCAATAAGCTGTAGGTAGAAGATATTGTTAATTAATACGAATGACATTGACTTTAGCTTTTACAACACTTCAACTTTTACAACAATGGTTCAAAGTTCCATAACAAACAATTATCCGTTTCAAATTTAGATTACTAAATAAACCTTATCAAGTCTTATATCCTAGAGAACTTTCAGCATTTAAACATGTAAAATCTTATATTAATCAAATTGAATAATTTTATAATAGAGTTTAATTCACGTAATTGACTAGTAAAATCTGACTTCTTGATTTTAAAATTACTCTTCATAAAATTATAATAAATTTTTATTATTTAATTTGACTTAATTTAAGCACCTTTAAAGATGAATATTTGGATGCCATTTATATTATGTGAATGTTAATTAACGCGGTTTTTATTAATTAATTTGTATTTAAATTCAACTATGGTGAGTACCGATCAACTTTCTTTAACACAGGAAGTATAGGGAGTTGAGCATGTGTGTGTCTCTCAATCTGCGGCCTGTATTGCCGATTAGTTTGTTCGGCAATCGAGTTATCGTGTGGCAACCGGGGCAAATATGGGTTCAAAATATTGTTCGTAAACCCGAACTGCTCGATAACCGAGATGTTTGAAACCCGAAGTTTGACTGTATAAACTAATTCTAAAATAAAAATATTATTCTTACATTACACCTGGATTGTGTATTCTTAAAATTTCATTTAATACTGCATCAAGATAAGACATTTTAGCGACAATATCGAAATCCACGTCACCCTGAAATTTATAATTTAATTAACTTTTCATATAAAAATAAAAGGCAGTAAGAAATGTTATATTGGTAGATATTATTATGCAAATTAGTAAATTAGTAATTAGCAATAATTCCTCCTCCGAGACAAGTATAAAAAGGGGTCGAACTTGCACCATCGGGCGGACAGCCGAAGGTAGCCTGGGAGCGGACAGCTGAAGAGGACACCCTCAGCGGACATCTCCATGCAGACCTCTACAGTCGGAGATCAACGGAGCGTACCCCCACATCGGACATAGCCGAGCGGATATCAAGGGTAATCAGCTACATACCGCCATACCTTCCGTTGCTCTATACCGCCATCCAAAGGAAACCACAATTAAGAACCTCCGATTCCAGTGCGTCCTACTAACGCCTAATACGACGAGATCGAATCCTACGAGGTAAACCCTTGACCAAATTTTCTCTCTCTCTCCAACACGTCCCTCTTAGAGAGGTCTCTCTCGTTCTTAGTTTAGGATAGAACGTAGATCTAGAATAGATTCCTTTTATTTATACGTGTGTCATTTCTGGTTTTGCCTTCGATATGTATAATCTCTTAGTTGTTTATTAAATGTGTTATTGCTGTTTAACCTGTGTATTTATTCGGGAATCTGTCGACTTACTCACGGACTCATATCATTTTAGCCCTCCTATATAGCCATATCTGACAAGAGCCGCCGGTAAGAGGGGTGGAGCCTGAACTCCCCTCGGTTCTCACACTATCATCCTAAGACCGACTACTATAGAGTACTGTATATAGTGTCGGTTATCTGGTCATTAATCTGTGAATACTGTATAGGCAGAGTAGGCTAAACGACATTCTATCAGTTTTATTAAACCAAATAAATGTAATAAATTTAAAATTAAAGATATTTATAATATAACGAAATTTGCCATATTATAAATATCCTTTAATTTTCGTGTTGCGAAACTACATGATTCATCCATTTAATAGACTTAAATTACAAATAACTTGACCTAATCAATGAATAATGCGTATCTTTTAAATAAACAGTTACTTTACCTTTCTATTCCTAGAAAATTTAAATTTGAAGTTCTAAATTTATTTGAAGAAACGCTTTTATAGTTGAGTCGGTTAAATAATTAGTTTTAATTTAGAATTAAATTAATGAAACAAAGAACATATTTAAAATCTATGTAGTTAAAAAAAATAAGAAAAAGTATGTTTACATGTTTTTCCCATGTTTCATCTATTTCCTTCAACAATTTCTCTTGGAATTCTGGATTTAATGCCATTTCATAGCAGAAGTATGTCAATGTTATTGTTGTTTGGTCGTGGCCAGCGATAATAAAAAGAACACTCTGAGCAACAATTTCGTCGAGTGTCATTGCTAAAACACAATACATTAAAAATATTAATGAAATAAATCACAAACAAGAATTCATGTAAGATAAAGAAAAGAAAAGCAATACTTTTGTGTTTAGGTTGAACTTTGTAATTATTTATTTCATTGTCTACTTCTTTCAAGTCTTCGGCAGTGTTTTCAAGTACTCCTTCTTGAGCGTCCATCATTAATTGAAGAAAATCGTTTCCTTTCTATACAAGATATTAAATGTTTCAATTTATTCTCTAACCAATATCAAACAAATAAGTATTTTACTTCAGAATGATTTTACTGTATTACCCAAATGATTTACAATTTAAACATTTTAATTAAGTATTCAATAAATCAATTTATAGTCAATGTAAAACTAAAATGCTAAATGTTTGAATTAAAGCAACTTTATCTGTAAATGTGTTCTTGCAAAGTGTATTAATTCTTTGTTAATATTTTACATTCATTTATAAATCATAATTTGTAGACTACTTTATTTTATTTATATGGAAATGTGAAATATAAGTACATTTATGTTTACACTTGATCACATATGTAGCTATAATATATACCGTAATATAAATAAGTTAATTCTTTCACTTACAGGACAAAATGTTCACTAAAGAAGTGAACATTTTGTTCTGTAACCCTTGCTGTGCAAATGTCATGTGCAGATGAACGAATTCATATGTTACGTAACTTAATGCAAATTAATAAATTCTGCAGAACAACAAATAGTACGTGCAAAAAATTAAATTAAACATATAGAAAACGAAATTCAAAATACTTGGTAAATGCCAATGTACAGTACAGTACATATATCATGTTTATGTGTTAATAAAGAACATTGTGCAATAAGCTCTTAACATATAAACTACCGCCTCGGAATACACGCGTTGCAAATTTATCAGTAAATGCTTAATAGGTCAGAAATTGTAAAATTAGTAGTAGAGAAAATACAAAAGTTTACGAGCAATTGCAGGGAAACTTTTGCAAAAGAAAACATAACGCGAGAATATGATTATAGTAGATAAATTATTATATCAAGTAGCAAGTACGCTCGACGTTGTCCGGGTAAAGACTAAGTACGAACATTAAAATTATTATATTAGTTCGTACTTCTATCCCTTCTATTACATTATAACTTATTATAGAATTTGGTACACATACGTAACGGTTTTCAGCACCAAGTGACCAATCTGAGACATTTTAAAAATTCTTTAAATTGTGTACAGTACAGGAATAAAGAATTTTTAAAATGTGTTATACTCGTCACTTGGTATGATAAACCCTTACATAAGATAACCTTTGTAGTTATATAAATCAAATACTATTATATAACAAATATTAAAACGAAAACCACATAAAAAGTTTGGTTATTTTAGTCTACCAGGAATAGTATGAGATAGCCTACAGGAAAAAAAAAAACACTACTACCAATACACGAAGGTAAGTGCTGTGTGCTATCAAGTAATGACATAATGGCATGATTATTTAGCGCTATATAATTGTCTCAATGATTAAGTAAATATAATATAGGTGAGACCGGGGCAAGATCGGCATGTTAAGCTTTACTTAAATTTTATGTAATAAATACTGCTGTAAACTGAAAAAAAAGCTTTGCATATTGTCTATTGGAATGTTACCTTACTATAGAACTGGTTAAAATCAGTTTGGAAATAAAAATAATTAAAATAATTACAACTTTACAAGAAGAGAGAAATTGACGAAGTTGCCCCGGGTATAGGGGCAAGATCGGCAACTTCTCTCTTTTTGTAAAGTTGTAATTATTTTAATTATTTTTATTAAAGTTGCCCCTGGTATAGGGGCAACAGTAATGGGGCAAGATAGGCACGTATATAAAATTATGTTATTAACAATGTATAAGTTGGAATTCACTATTAAAACAAAGAAATACAAATCCAACACCCATTTAATATTATTACAACGAAATGCAAGTTCAAAGACATATATACATGAATAACAAATGCAAACATGTTTTCATTTATCATCTGTTTGATTTTTATCCTTTGCTTCTAATGTGGCTTTATGTTGCCGATCTTACCCCGCTAGTCATGATTTCGAAACATTAAGTACAACCCTGAGAACAGAATGCCAAGCCACGATCTGGCCACGTGAATAAGTTGAAGTTACATCCTTCTAACAGGAAAAGTAACTTTCGTTATCATGGAATTATAACAAAACCTGCCAATTCAATATAAATGGAAAAAAAATATTATATGGAATTGAACGAAAATGAAAATTTGCTTGATAATTCAACTACGCTTGTTGGAGAACAATAAAAACACTACACTCAACAAGCCACCAATAAAACTCAACTGCCTAACCTATAACCAAAGTCTCCTTTTAATTTGTTTTTAAAAAAAAGCGCTTGACAAACTTGCCCCGTATGCCGAAGTTGCCCCGGTCTCCCCTATATTTTTAAAAATTATATCCTGTTTTGTAAAAATTATATTTAGTTTATTATTTTGTTAAATTTTTGCCAATAGATAGTGCTACATGTATAGACAGAAAATCGAATGTAGATAGATATTAACTAATTTATAGAAATCGAATCGATATTTTGGTGTGCCATGTTTGGAATTATCTGACTTAGAAGTACGTGAACATAACTGCCGACTTTCGTAGCAATTAGTCGAATGACCTAGGAGTGTATAGCAACGAAACAAACAAACAATCATCCTCATTTATATATGAGCTAAAGTCAAATAGATTTATTCCACATTTCGAATTTTTTTAAATTTTAATGTGTAAGCACTTGATATGCTCAACTTTTTACATTCAATAAGTTTCCCTAATAATAAGGATCAATGTCCCTTAATGACAAAATTTCATTGGCCATCGAAAAAAATTTTATTTATTTCAGAAGCGGATCTGTCAGCTCACACTGCGATTGCAATGCTGCAGTGTGCGCTGACCAGTGCTTTATAGATAACGATAAATTATTTAATGTTATCTCATTACAAAACGTAAGTAAAGAAATTAGTTAGGTAGGCTACAGTCCAACTGCCACAGAAGTAAGTATACTTGTGGAATATCGTACGATTGTTTTAATTTTGGTGACAATTGTTTTTCGAAAAAAGAAAAGTTATACCCTTTATATCAAGATGGATGAAACTAAAAATAATTTTTTTCATTCCACCTATTAAGCACGATTGTTATAAAAATTTAAGAACAAGACATGACGGGACTCAAATACAACTGACGAAGAAGATATCATTTATGCTGCTGAATAATCAATTTAAACAAATGTTTATATTTTGTTTAAATTAACTATACTGTTACTGTTAACCATTGTAACAGTAACAGTAGGGTCATTATTCATTTTTGCAAAAAATCTTTAATAAAAAATGTACGCTAATGTGAAGACTGGATTTGATGTTATTACGTTTTTCACTTGCCAAATCGATTAACTCCCACAATCACACCAAAATCGTAATAATAATAACGACTATAGCATATCTATGATATCTTGTACATTTTATATGTCGTTAAATAAAAGCTACATCTACAATAATACATTCTACAATGTTTATTTGAATTTATATTTTACAAGGAATTTAAAAAAAAAAAGTATATTACTTTGTCACTTTTTTCCACTTTTTGCTTTATAGAGTTAATCGATTTGGCAAGTGAGCAGCACATTTATAGATTAAGACAATTAATTTAATATTAACGCAGGTTGGGATAAATATCAATTTAAAACATATTTATTCTAATAAAATTAACGTAAAATTACAGCAAAGTTTATACCAATTTCAAAGGTTAAAACAGTAAAAGAATATAAATTAAATCCTGTTTTGCATATTTTACGTATTTTAAGGAGATTTAAAATACTGTACGTAAAAATCTTGGCAAATCAACAAAACCGAAATCTTCAATCAAAAATTCCTTGTTAATTAAACTGTTTTAGAAAGTGTTTTAAAATGTAGTGCACATTGAAGAAAAGGCATTTTAAAATATGTAGGGTAAAACCAGTAGCGTAGCGTAATGGGGCGGCAGGGGCGGCACTGTTTAGGGAGCGGCAAAATTACCTTTTAGGGGGCGGCAAAATTTCACAATAAATAATAATAATATCTTGTAAAAATTTGAACCATCCTATTCTATATTTGCATCGCGCCTACGATAGTGCTATCATCCGGACAGTCCGGGAATCGACTCACCGTCCGGGTGAACTAGTAATTTCATCCCGGGATATCCTGCGCTACCTGTTGACCCATTCGTATTCATATACACCTCCAATATACAATAAAGCTATTTTAAACAGGTCTCTGCACTAGCACAGAATTTTTCATTGCTTATTCTGTGACGAAACTGAATTTTAGTCTTTTAAATTGAGATAGTCTACCTAAATAAGGAGGCGCGAAATTTTCCTCCGCTCCGGGCGGCTGACACCCACGCTACGCCACTGGGTAAAACGATGCAAAATTTTTTTAACCAATAAATAATGTTTACATTATATAAGAAATGATAAACATCTTTTATAAAATTTATGTTTAAATATTTTGCAATACATGTTAATTGTTCTTACAACTTTCTTTTGTTTTCTCTCTTCCAAGATTTTCAAAACGACGTTCCTGAAGTATTCTAGTACTTTTCTCGGGAAAAATTCCAATTTTAAGTAGCGAATAAGTTTCGGTGCAACGAAAACTATTAAATAAAAATTATATTTATGAGAGAAACCTGATTATTTTTAAAGAGTAAAATATACATACGTAATTGCATAATCGAAGTTTTATTTATAACAGTAAAAAAAATAGGCCTACTTACACGCAAAAAGCGTTAGTTTTGATAAATTTCTATTTGAAACCATTCGAGCATTCTTCACAAATTCGCTGTTTTGATTTTCCTGTGCATTCACTTTCGTAGCAAACGCAGTTGATGCAATGACGTCAATAGTAAATGCACTTATTAACCTTTAAAAGATTTAATAATTATCATGTAATCAGTGAATTTTACAAAAAGTTTATTGTATTATACAATAAACTTTTTTTGTGATATTATTTTTTAGTTTTACTTATGAAATTGCCGTATTTCTCCGTGGCTTTTCTTAGCTATATGCGTTTGATATTCTATATTACAATTAAACTGCAATTCTAAAAACAAATCTCGGTTTTTGACACAGCGTGTATTTCTTACACGCATTGTTTGGTTCGTTTATGTCGTAAAAGCGAAATCGTTTGTATTTATTATAGCATTGATTATTTTTAGTTCAAAATTTATGAAATGACTTTAAAACATTTTAATTAATTATAAATACAAATCTAGTTATTTTATCGATTCTAATACGCCATTGCTTGTAAAATACAATTTAAGAGAAACAATGCAAGAAAGTTCTACCGGGTGTCCACAAAGTCTGGGTACATAAAGATTAACACATACTTTTAAACAAAATAATTTTATTTGATTCTAATACAGTCGACCCCCCTATAACACTGTTGATTATTCCGCTTTATATGAATTCCATGTTGTACGAGTCACTTAGATTTTACAAATACGTGAGCTGTTCACTGCCCAGCACACGTATTATACGTGTGCCGGGCAGTGAACAGCTCACGTATAACGATAAAACGGAATTATCAACAGTATTATAGGGGGGGTCGACTGGTATAAATGACATTTTCAATATGATTTCCATCATTTTCAATACATAATTTGATGTGCCTCGCGAAATTCAGGTGAACTCGATTAAATAGGTCTGTATTGCCGTCGATTTCAGCACACTGACTGGTAATGGTGTCCACAAGTTATGGCGCATCAAATTATGTATTGAAAATGATGGAAATCATATTGAAAATGTTATTTATTAATATTAGAATCAAATCAAATTATTTTGTTTTAAAAGTATGTGTTAATCCTTATATACCCAGACTTTGTGGACACCCTGTATAATCTACGAGATGGACGGCCGGACAGTAAAAAAGTCCAGGAATTTTTCTGTGGTATCTGTTTCTACATGATAATAAATTTATCAATTTTATTCGTACCGTTATCAGAAACTTTTACTTTAAATGAAATACAGTACTTTAAGCAAGTTAAAGAAAAATGACGGAGTGTAGCTGTCTAATAACAGTTTGTGTTCGCACCACCATGCGAATTTTCATTACATTTTCAGAGTAGCGTTTGTAATATTGGTTACTATACATGAAACTTGACTCTTGTCATTCACGGCGAGAACATCTTTTGGAAAATGGCGATTGACAGTGCGAACGAGCTGCCATCTTCGGTAGATTTTTCGTTACTATTCTAAAACTGATCATAAAGCGAATACAATTAGAAGTCAAACAAAGCAAATTCACGAACGTCCCAAACAGTGAGAAAATGTACGCATTGTTGGGAAAACATCTCTACGTTAAAGAGTAGTGTCACTCTCTGCTCTCACGTTTTGTCAGGAGGGTACGAGAGGATGGAGCCGCATGCGGTTAGTGATGGCAGACACAAAGACTTACACCGTTTACAAATTAGAATCGCGTTTATTGTAATATAATATGCTTACATCCGACAATCACTTTAAGACAGTTCTGGATGAAAAGAGTCCGAACTCCGACTCGGTCTTGGGAAATGGGTGTTAGAAGACAGTGGATCTTCGGATATGCCGATCTCACAAAACAGATGTTTTCACCTTCTAAAGCACCGCTGAAGGAGTTATGTAGAAGTGCGAGCAAGTCGGGTTGCTTCGTCGACCCTTCTCGAAAACAGTAGAGTTTTTGGTGAATACAGCACTATTGGGTTTTCTTGCTGTGAAAAGACTGTTCATCTTTTTAATGGAAAAAGACTCGTGGTTCTGTGGTCAATCTCTTGGTAAGGAAATGACCTCAGAAAAGCGGTCATTTTCGGCAGTGTTGAACCGCAGAAAAGAACCCTGGATCCTTGAGACAAGAGTTTTTATATAATTTCTTTCCGAAATTTGCATTCTCATTGATTACGATCTTCCCTCTCTCCTCTCCCAATTGGTTCCTATTCTGTTGTCAGTGGCTGAATTTGGGTCTCTTCCAACATCCCGTGCTGAGTCCGACTTTTCCCGAAGTGTTTATTCACGACTTCCTCGGGGCCCGAAATTAAGAAAAATATTTTCTTTTTTGTTCGGATAGGATGCAGTCGACTAAAAGGTTTCACTCTGCTATTTGACGCAAGAAAGCACTTTCCACTGTTTTCCTTATGTATAATGGGGCGAGGTGCTCACCAGTGGGCAAGCGGTCTTCGTACCCTTAATACTGGGAGTTCGGTCGTGGGTTCGCGCCTCGCTCGGACGGGCTGGCCATGTGGAGTTTTCCGGGTTTTCTTCATGTCTGGAAAGCCTAAATAAGAGCCAGTTCAACAGGCGCCAAAAACGAACAAAACACAACAACAAGGCAATCGATGGCGATTGCTTTGTTCCTCGCCCCATTATTGTTTGTTAAGTTATGGTAACACAACACTTGGGCGATCTGCCTAGCGTTCAGTTCCCTTTAGGTTCTTTTTTTTTTACTCTAGGTCTAAATTCCGTTAGGCGTGCTTAGTCGCATCAGAACACAAACACGAAATCGAAAACGAAATCATGAACTCTCATTACATTTTTAATTCCTCATCGCAATTAATGGAAAATGGCGAAGTTTTATTAGAATAGACCTATTAATTTTGAGAACGAACTCAATTCTATAAGCCCATAGAAGACGTGCTAGCGACAATAGAACATCGCCGACTTTGTCGTGCGATTCGTGAGATATCGCTTTGTCGCGCGTGCTCAGGCTACGACCTTATATCCCGAAAACAATGTCATAGACCCCCATTTTTTATTACATTTCTGGATACGTTATCGCAATTAATGGAAAATGGTAATGTTTTATCAGAAACGATCGAATAGATTTTCAGAACGGACACAATTCTGTAAATCACATAGAAGAGGCTTCACGAACGCTCCGCCTCAATCAGGGAAGTTAATCCGCCCCTAAGCATTGAAGAAACAGATGAAGAAAACACATGGCTGACGGCGTTATCTTTTTTAGCCGTCTTCGGCAAAGAAGCGATAATTTCTAGCTAAAGGTATCAAAACAAACAATTAAAACAACATGGAATTCTAAAAAAAATTAAAGTAAATAATAATTAACAAAAACACTATGGTTAAAAGTAACAGCTTCGGATAACCAGTTCTGCCAGACTAGTACTATACGAAAACAATAATGGTTCGACATAAACTAGGTATTTTCTATGAAAAGGAAACTGAGCTCGGCGGCATAGATTTTTCTGTTTCGGCTTGA
This sequence comes from Centruroides sculpturatus, assembly GCF_000671375.1. Classification (NCBI taxonomy): domain Eukaryota; kingdom Metazoa; phylum Arthropoda; class Arachnida; order Scorpiones; family Buthidae; genus Centruroides; species Centruroides sculpturatus. The sequence continues at coordinate 586,250 of NW_019384490.1, forward strand.
CATAAAACACAAATGTGATGATGTGCTTCTAACATTTTGTCTAAAACAGTTTAAAATCGAGAAAAACGTCAAGAAACATTTGAAACATCCATACACCTATACGCAGCGGCGGCCTTATCCATTGCGAGGCTCTGGGCGGCAGATCTTTGCGAGGCCCTTGTCCTTTGTGCAAAGTATGTGAATTGAAATAGTAGGCACTTATTAATATTAATATATACTGTACTATAAATTAAATTTATTTTATTGTTATAACAAATAGCCAAGGATAAAATAAAAAGTTTTAAATATCAACTTTTTTCTACTTGGTTGTTGCACGAGGCCCCTCCAAGAGCGAGGCCCCGGGCGATTGCCCTGCTCGCCACCCCCTAACGCCGCCACTGCCTATACGTGCGGCTAGCATCCTAACAACTCCACCTGGACAACCGGTTAAGACATATGCAGCCGCATGACACATATGTGCCGATTTTTGAAAAGTTAGTTTCGTAATGACATCGTGCATGTTAAATGTTCGTGTAATGTAACGATCAAAATAAAATGTCATATAGATCAATGTAAATTGACAGCAAACGTAAACTCGATTGATATGTAGCTAGCGATGTTAGAGACTTAATCTAGTCACGTCTTCAATTATTTAATGAATTCGTTAACTGTTGAAATTAATAATATATTTAGGGTTATTAAAGCGAGGTGAATAAAATAAATTTATACTCTTTGCAATTAAAGTTGTCTCCTTTTTCGGCGTTTTCAATGAAACGTGCGGCAAATGGTTCTGCACATTGTTTAACTAAAGTTGCCATCTGAAAACAAAAATTTCAAATTTTTACAAATTATTTTCCATGTTTTAATAAATGAATTAATTATCACAGTTTACATCATATTAATTAATAAAAATTGCTTTTACTTTTCTCATTCTGCTACTGGTAAATGTCGGACTCATCAAATTTCTTACTCTTTTCCAATCTTCATCCATAAGTAAACTAACAAGATTGTTAAAAATTCTATCTCCAAAATCAAACTTCTATAAAAAGTAAAAAAGTTTTAATTATTTCCGATAAATCTGTTGAATGCATAACGATATGTATTCAAAGTTGCCTTATAAATACTTATCACACAATACTATTTCTAAAACATTTAATAAAAATTTAAGTTATTCACGATTTTTAAAAATACATCTTTAATAATTATAAACATACAAATTATTTTATAATTATCGAAACATCTTACCAGTCTATTACGAAAAGTTGGGAAGTCTTTTACAAGGATATATTTAATCAGTTCTGGTTTAGATATCCATAAATCGTGTGATGGCACGCATGTTCTAGAATCAGGATTTTGATGTGAGAAAAAATTTTAAAAAATTCATATAATGTGATAATTAAAAGAATAATAAATAGTTAATTACATTGTAGTGTTTTTCGAAATTTAACGTATATTAAACGAAAATAATGCCGAGTTTAATCTAATTCATTTAATTAGTTTAAAAACTTTTGTTAATTTATTATCTTACCAAACTTCGGAAAATATGTATATCATCTACATAATTCTTAATTTTAATGTATTATGTATTTTCAATAATTTTACTTAATTTTTTATTATATTTATATAATTTGTTGTTGTTAACTAACAATAATTATTGTTAATGTACTGTTCAGTTTTATGTTATTCATTAAAGAGTATTCATCAGTGTTCCTTTATTATCTCAACTTATAAACAAGTTACTGGCTGAAGTTATTGTATATAGAAAATTGCATTTCTAATAACGTAGATGTTGTAAAAATGTTTTAAAGCTTACATTTAGAATTTCTTATCGCCCAATTTAAGTGTTTTTATTTTTAATTCTAATAACATTGAGAATGTCGAAATCTGCATGTAGTGCACAGAGGAAAAATCCACATAAAAATCAAGGATTGTTTTAATTATTCTGTTCCAAATGACGTACAATTTCCTAGTCAACAATTAACTGAATTAATTCTCATTAGACTGTAGAAACTTCCTTAATAAAGCATTTAATTTTGTCTTCTTTTAATTAAAAAGTTTACCCGGTAGTACTTGTTGATTCTTTTGCCTGACTAATATGGAGGCTGTTTAAAAAAATGTTAAAATAGATGTTACGCTGTTTTATATATCTACACACATACTTTATGTCGATATTAGTATCGTGTATTAATATTGGACAATAAAGAAAATGTAATTTTATCTTGTCATACATATTGTCGGGGTGTAATATCATTGTTTGTTTTAAAATGTTTTTATACAATTGTTATAGAATATTCTAAACCTGCTGAAGAGGGAGCCTTCAGGCCGAAACACACAAAAAAGATTGTACAGGTGAAAATAAAGATATTTTGATTTTGACTAAAATTTCCTCCTTGCTAATCGGAAACTACACTAGTATAATAAGTATAATAAATCCTATTAATAAACAAGGTCCAAGTAGACAATATAGAAACAAAAAAGTAAATCAGTAATGATATTATTATTCTTTTACTTGTATGTACAGTAGAACCTCGATTATCCGGATTTTCGATTATCCGGATTGTTCAAAATAAACAAAAATTTTACGAATTTGCTGATTTGCACTTGGCTAATTACAACACTGTTTATGTACATGATGGAATGCATAACTTTTTTGTTTCAACAACGTCCCACCTAGCCCAGTGATCGTAAACTCAAATACATTTTACGTAGTAATAAAAATATAACTTGACATACGTATTTATAAATTAATTATATTCAAATTACATCATTTCTATGACCAAGGGCGGCGTAAGGCATGGACGACGTGGGTTATCGCCTATGCCTCGCAGTCCGAAGGGCCTCGCGCTTCGAAGGTTTATGCATTACTTAAAAGCCGCGAACGCGACGAAAAAATTTTATTCGTCATAAAACGATAAATAGTTTGTCAAATTTTTATTCATAAAAATGCAGTTTCAACTGTTTTTTTATTTTTAAAATCCGTCTTCTTGCGCCACCAGAAGGCCTTTTAAACAATAGGTAGTAAACAATAGGTAGTCTGTTAGCGTTGGTCAGTAGTAGTCCAAATTCAATACGAACGTTTGTTTCTTGAAAATTTGATCA
>NW_019384490.1:595024-603148 GCF_000671375.1 Centruroides sculpturatus
AAAGTTGACAAAAACTTTCTTGTCGAATGGGGAGAGGTTCAGGAGTTTACCAACCCTCATTATCCAAACACAGCTGAGGCCAACAGGATCAATGATCTCTACGATGATACCTTTGTCCGTCATTTCCGACAGGTGTTAAAGAAGAAAGAAAAACAGACCACCTTGGTCATGTTTTTCAAGAAGCCAGCGGGCAAAAAACAAAGGATGGAACAAGAGAAGTTGACCCTGCAAGTTCCGGTAGCCTCTCCCGAATCTGACTCCAATTAAAAAACTATAAAAAAGACCCGCTGCAATGTGTAAAAAGTCTGTATCTGTATGAATGTGTAAAGAAAGTGTTCTTCCACCTCCTTCTCACAACATCTGACTACCCGGTGTCTGCTCCATTTTCATTTTTTATGGTACAGTACGGTTATCTTATGCTGCAGAACGAATTATATGTTTTAACATGTATTTCTATGGGAAAATGTGTTTCGTATAACGGACGTTTCACTTAACGGACGTGCACCTGGAACGGATTAAGTACGTTGTACGAGGCGCCACTGTATATTATATTATAGAGGGTACAACTTATAATTATTTTCGTCTTAGGGCTACTCGATGAAAAAAGTTTGGAGATCACTGCTCTAGATAAAACAGTTTTCTAACACCAATTACGTTATTATGACATCAAAGTGTATCCAGTGAAACGAGAATAAGTTGTATGACATACTTTACAAAAATAAATGAAAATATACCTAAAAATATTTAGGGTAAGTTGTCCGCAGTGCGGACCACTTACCCTAAATATTCCTGATCTAAACACTTACTTGTTAGTAAAATAAATACTGTATAACATGTCGAACATTTTAAAAATAAATTACTTTAGAGAGATGATTGTTTAAGAATAATCGTTTTTAAAAACATTTAATTTTATGTTTAATTAATAATATAGAAATCCAAATAATTTCAATTGAATAATTAATGTTTTTTATGATTATAAAAATAAATGAATTAAAAAAATTGACTCACCCAAATATTTTACCGTGATTTTTGTAAGTGGAAAGAACAATCTCGTGAATTGGCTGAAAAACATTTATGTATGAGTTTATATAAAGATATTAAACGATAGAAAATATATTTGTTTTACATACAAGAAAGTAATTACAATACTTATTTTTAGCGAGTACTTAAAATTGACATCACAGAAATTCTTAAGGAGAATGATAAATCAATATGTTGTGATAATTCTGTTTAATTTGACAGTAGGTAGCAAGTTATTTAAAACTAAAAGCAGTAATTAAATTTAAAATTATAAAATAATGATTAGGCTAAAACTCTGGCCTCCACACAGAAACTGACACTAAAACTAAATTTAAAAATAGAATCAAAATTAATTAATTAACTAAAATTAAAATCAAATCAATAGAAACATAATATTGTGTGGATGTGTGTGGATAAAGTACTTGTCCGTCTTGATTAATTTGATTATATTTTATCCAGCAGAATTGAGTCTCTATTTATAGCACTTCTTTTGAAAGTGCTATAATTTCGAAAGTTTCCGTTTCGGTTTGCGTTTACTGAACATTTTTGCTTTTAAATTAATATATATATATATATTTACCTTTCTGAAAGCTGCAATCGTTCCTGTTAAAAATTGAAGCTTTGTTTGTGATTCAACTCCTTGTTCTTTCCAGTAACTAAATTTTTTTTTCACGTAACTATAATAAATAACATAAATAAGACAGTTCATTATGTAAAATTAAATGTAAATCTAAATAAGACATATGTTATTATATATATTGCTTATGTTATTATGCAATTTGCATAATTTTATATAAGTAAATATGCAGTTTATTTACATTCCAGATAAAAATATTTTTCAGAGAGATATGCTTTTGTATTCCTTTTAATAATGTCTTCATTACTTTACTTAATGAATAAAAAAGCAATAGATTGGTTTGATATTGTTCATAATTGTAATGCCTTTTTAAAATGACACAATTCCTTTTAAAATTAGTCCTAAAATATCATTACTAAATAGTAGGATATTTTTAAAGAAAAGAGATATCATTCTACTATATTTAAATCTGTTTTCAACGAGTTAACAATTAGAAGTCTTATTTAACCTTATATAAATTGAATATTTTTTATCTACTAGATAACTATGTTTATTATTTTATGTTTATTAATTTCTCAATTTTAATCCGTTTCCGATTCTATTTCCTAAAAATTAGCTTTTTAGTATTTTCAATTCATTTCCGGTTCAATTCAATTACTAACACATAACAATAAGAAGGAAAAGAACTGAATTACTGAAGAAAGTGCAAGAAAGGTCGGTGCTGTATAAATAAAATATTTAAAATTTTTAAGTGAATATTATTNTGTCATCGAAAAGAAAACGTGTTGTATTATCATTAAAAGACAAATTAAAGTATTTGTTTCGATTATCCGAATTTTTCTTTATTCAGACTACCTTCATTTCAAATTAGTCCGGATAATCGAGGTTCTACTGTATTAGGAAAATTAAGATGAAGAGTGTAAAACTATGGTATAATAAAAATTTAACGTTGTTTCGATAAAACTGTTGCAGACTCATATACTGGAATATTAACTTATTTACTAAAAATTTACAATTAAATTTTAAAATTGAGATAGTAATTGCTTGTTCGAGAATATGGATTGTATAAATAATGATAAAAATATGGTTCAATGGTATCTTATGAATCTTCGTACTTTTCGTTTCTCGTCGTTCCTTACCATTCCATTATGGATCAGGTTCATTTATAGTAGATGCAGGTTACACAAAAAATTGTATTTAGCTCAATATGTAGTAAGGTCAAAATTCAATCCAACTCGTTACAGTACTTTTATTTTAATGTTTCTCAATTGCCTCAGAGATTTTTATAATATGAAAAATAGCCGCAGAAATGCTGACGTCTCAACTGCATGGCCAAACTCTTAGGAATCCGGATCGAATCTATTGAGCAGAAATCTGGTTGAATCCACGATTGTCATATAATAAGTTATCTTGATGACCTCAAGCGGAAAGAGTCAAAAAATAAAATTATATATATATCGAAAATGCATCCATTTATATATATATATGGATGTAATAAGGTGCATTGCAAAAATATAAGGCCACCCTAACTTTTTGGAATAATAAATTTTTATCACACTTAAACAAAAAGCATAATTTTTTTACATCTACATTTATTTCTGCCATTAGTTATTGACAAGACTGTGCCTTGTTTATAAAATCGTACTGCCGTTCTATGTTACTAACATAGAGGTATGAAGGAGTATATGTCGAGAGTTGATATTCGTCACAGAGTATTAGGTGCCCAAATCATTTGCGCATAAAAAATCCAGACTCGTAAGTAGTCAGGGGACCGAGAATCGAGTCAAAATAAAATACAAAATGGCGATCCTCTTCTACAAACAGGCAAAACGGCCACCTCACTTCACCGAAGTCAGGTGGGGAGAGTACCACCCACAGTCATTCTAAGAAGTGAACTCTGACCTTAGGACCGAACACGTAGTTTCTTCTATGTTAAATAAAATTTGTAATCTAATTTTGTAAATTTGGGAGTGCTTCAAATATGACGTTAAAACAGTTTTATGTCGTTACAAGTGGGGGGTTTTTATTAACATTATCTAGTATAGTAAAATCGTGGGACCGATAAAAATTTGACGTTATATTAGGGTTGTATATCCGATCACGTTATAATCGGGTTAAATTGTATATTGTTTGTGCAAAATAAAAAAAAAAATAATTTCGGACGATACAATAGACACGGTTATTTTTTCAAAAACGGGAAATTTTCGTTACGCATCGACAAAAATTCAATCCAGGCCGACACGCATCAAAGAGAAAATTCGAAATTGGATAGGTTAATTTCATCGAAAATGCATCATGGACGACCTCGTGATCGTGGCCGGCGAAGTTTGAACAATCGCGCCCAAAAGTAGCGATACCAAAGAAGATTGGAGAATGAGAACGAGACCCTCCTTGAGCGTTGAAGTGATTCCGCTTAGTAGTGAGTCTCCGAGACATAGTCTTGTCCCAATTACGGTTTTGCCGTTTTACTTATTTAAAATTAAAAATATAAATTTTTTATTCAAAAAATCAAAAATAATGGTGTTGCAAAAATATAAGACCAGTGCCATTTAATGCAGGGTGAGACCACATTTTTAACACACTAACCTTGTAAACTCTATCTTTCATAGAGTTAACAAGATGTAGCAACACATTTAAATTAATTTCGTTCAATACAATTACACTTACAGATTTAAGTTGTTCGATACTGTGGTATTTTCCTCCTGCATACTTGTCCCTAATTATTAGATTCCATAGGTTTTCTATGGGATCCAAATGATGGGAATAGAGAAGTCAATCCATGACCTGAATGCCAGTAACCATTGATAATGCACCAATTCACAATGCAAACTTCACTTATCTTGTTGCAATACTAGAATGGGCCACCAACTTTGTCTCCAAATGGCAGAAGATATACATTCTTAACGTTTTGTTACCCAACTGCCTTCCTTCAACCATTTATAAATGTTAAATTTATTTTTCCGGACCATATTAAGCCTTAACAGATCGTAACTTACCACACTTCTTGCTGATACCTGGTAACAAAAACTCCTCTCTCCTAAGATTGTAGCAATAAAATTGCCAACTGTCGGGACCATCCAAATTGAACTTTTTTACTAGTTCAAATAACTTCACATCACTTTGAAGCATGTGACATTTTATCTTTGACCCATGTCAGTCTTTACTGTTGTTGGTGGTGTTTTAGATATGGTGGTGCTTTTCTATTTTTATACACTACATGTTTTTCTGATTTTACCATCTGGAAAAGTATAGATTTGGGAACATTAACATCAAGCCTTTCTGCTATTTCACGTAATGACGTTCCTGCTGTTGATATTTCCTGGATAATTGCTGATTTTTGTTTTCTTGTCAACTTGAAAGGCCATCCTATTTGTTTGTTTCTTTCCATTTTACACACTAAGGTTTAATATAATTGGATATAACACAAAAAGACCTCTTCAGCTAGTTTGCAATAGCTTCAGCAGAACTTCTAGCTAGATGTAGTGCCCTGATTTGACCACACTCAAAGGCAGTTTAGAACTTTAATAATTTTAAAAATGGGTAGTGGTATCACAATAATTAATAGTGATATAAATTCTTTATTTGCAATTGTGGAGTGCTGCCATCTCTTTATAATTATCAAATTATAGGCGATAGCAATTTTTTTTTATAAATTGCAACTGGCCTTATATTTTTGCAACACCATTATTTTTGATTTTCTGAATAAAAGTTTGTTTACATTTTTATTTTTGATTGTAAATAGAATAAGTAATTCTTTTACATCTACATATATTTCTGTCACTAGTCTTTTTACATGTGATAAAAATTTAGTATTCCAAAAACTTAATGTGCCTAATAGTTTTGCAACATACCATGAACAATAATCTGTTGAAAATTCGAACTTAATTATAATGTGAGAATCTTTGAGGTTCCTGAATTGTTTTGAGGTCCCTAAATTGATGTAAAATTAAATAATTTAACAAAAAACCATTCTTTTTAGTCATGAGTCACAACAGGACTTTCGTTTTTGAGGAAAGTTCCTGTCATTTTATGAGGACAGGTGTTAATTTTAATACCAATTCAACAAGGAAGATCATTGTTTCTTCTCTCTTCAGGTGATCCAAATTGTCCCAAATAATTTGACGATTAAAATTAAATAAATAGGGCCAACTATGATAGAATAGCGCGCGAAAACACAGTCGAAGGAGATGTTCATAGAAACGTCAACTTATCCTAGTGTTTCCGGAAACTTCATTATTCCGCCTTCCGTCAAGTTCGATCTTGAGATCGACAACTAAAAGAAACAGTTCATCCCAAAATCTGAAGCCAAGAAGAAAGAAATAAAGGAATATTCGTTTTTAAATTGTTCTTTGTTATGGCATGTCACCTGTCTTCATTTCTAACCATGCCCAGTAGTTTGCATGACTATATTAAGCCAGATTGTGCAAATTGGACAAGGATACAAACGAGTACGAAGTATGAAAGTATGAAATTTTTCTTTGTAAACCTGATTATTAAAGCGAAACAAATAGGCGAATTATCGGGCTATAAGCTCGATGCCGCTATTAAAGCAGTCGATGTAGACAAATCAAGAATACTTGAGAGCAAAAGAAGTAATACAACGCATCTCGAAAACGAACTAAAAATCTAAGAGACTACAGGTAAAAAATCACATAACATCTGTTTACTCTTAACTGCATTAAAGACGATTCCACCCACATCAATTGAATCGGAAAGGGCATTCTCATCTTATCATAAAAATTTACAATAATATTTTTTATTGTTTTATTTACAAAACGAAAATACCTTCTAAGTTAGAAGTTTGATCTAACTTTATTTTTTCTTTAAACTTTCAACTCAATTCAAAGGCATTTTTGTTGTAAGCAGTTTCCAACAAACTTTAATTAATTAATAATTTTTTTCTATTTGTGAAAATTTCTACGTAATTCAAAGATAATTTTGAATACATATTTTACACAGCATTGTTAATATTATTATTTTGTAGGTTGCAGAACGTATTAAATTACTTAAAAATATGAAAAATAATTATATCATTCGATTTCAAGATTTATTTTATATCTTAAAAATAATTAGTTATATCCCATGAAACAATTCGCTTTTTTCTCGAAATCCCGGAACCGGAAAATGAGAAACCCTAATATTAGTCCAGTTGATCGGATTTTTGATTTCTCCTTTTGTAAAAAAAAAAAAAAAAAAAATCTAAAATATAACTGAAAATTATATAAGTTACATTAATTCCAAGTATCTATGTTTTGCGTATTTTTCGCCATTTGATTTTACTTTAAAATTCGTTAATAAATTTATTTTGTTGATTAAATTAGTTGCCTGTCTACTGCCTAGCTCCATCGTCTTATCCGCGATCGAAATTCTCTCCTATGAAATCCGGAAGTTAGCTATGGAAATGCATTCGCGTCCTAGCCCACGTAATTGACTAGGTAGTACCAGGAATCTTGACTGAAAGATTCATTTAATCTTTCAAAATAATAAACTTCCATCAAAAACGTGTGACGGAGTAAACCAGAGCACCGAAAATATACAAAAATAATTCATTTATTATAATTTTTGATTCAAAAACTATTAAGATCTAAACCAGGGTTATCCAACTTTTTTTTCCTAATGATCCAAATTAGAAATTTAGATGCATTCAGCGGGCCAAAAAGAAATATATGCTTTTAAAAAGTACAAAATATCAATATCAAATTTTAATAACAAATATATATTATTTGTTATTAAAATTAAAAATAAAACTATAAAAAAACTATACTCACACAAAATAAAAATAAATTCAATACGATTTTTGACATTGCCTTCCTTTTATAACGTTGTCAATATCTGCTTTTATGGTACAGGTATTAATTGTAAGAATTTTATTTAAATGGGAATCACTCAACTTATTTCTTTCAGCAGTTTTGATGTTTTTCATGCACGAAACGAATTGTTCACACCAGTACATATGTACTGTAGCTCACATGCATAATAGTTCTTTAGATCAGTGATCTCCAAAGCGTGATACGAGTATCCCAGGGGATACGCAAAGTGATACTTGGGGGATGCTAAATTTTCCTTCAAAATACTGTATATGTGTCCTATACAGTCAAAATGCTGTAATTCTAATTCAAAATGAAAATTTGTAATTTAATTTAAATATATGTATATTGTTTAAAATGAATAAATAATAAATAATTTGATTTTTGACTATACACACACATATACAGTGGTGCCTCGTATAACGTACGCCTCGAATAACGGACGCTGCGAATAACGGACTTTCTGTTTGACCGTTACGTGACTCGAGCAACGGACTTGCTGCGAACAACGGACTTTCCGTTCGGCAGTTACGTGAGACGAACAATGAACTTTCTTCGAACAAGTGCGAATGATGTTTCCACTCTTTTGCCGTTTCCAATGACAATCTGCTATTTTTAGGATATATTAGTATTATTAGAATGTATTATTAGTATATCTGAAGTAGAAATGTAATGTAATATATGTTGATGATTTAAATAAACATTAAATGTAATGTAATA
>NW_019384490.1:606638-641452 GCF_000671375.1 Centruroides sculpturatus
CATAAGTGCTTAGCACCATATAAGGAAATTTATAAAGATCTTTTAACTAGAAGCAAGCAATCTAAAATTACATACTTTTTGCAAAAGGTAAAGCATGGATCTGAAGATAATGCAGAAAAATGCTCAGAGGATAACGATAACTTGCCAAAAATAAAACGCTCTCGGTTAATAGTGCTTTTAATGATGACAAAGAAAACATTGTTTAATTTATATTCATATGTATCACTTAAGAAAATTTTAATAAAGATATTTAACTTAATTATGAAAATATAGTAGCATGTTTTTTAATTTTTGGATCCTAACCCTCCTTTTCGTACTAGTTCTTTGATTCTCATAACACGGATTTGCATAACACGGCAATTTTTTGGAACGTAACTACCGTGTTATACGGGGGTTACCTGTAAATGTTCGTTGTTCAAATGTTGCTCAAAATCTTAAATTTCTGAAAGTTCTTAACCGATTGCTTTGAAATTTTGACACAATGTTGCATTAGAATACGCGCGTGTTTTTATATTATATAGATGGCGAAATTCCCTCCCCGCGGAGGAGAGGGACAGCATCAAGGATTACCGTGAAGAACTGGTCTTTTATTATTCTATTTTAGATGCGGTTTTTTGAGTTTTTGATTGCGTTTTAATAGGATACGTCAAGAGAATGTGCACTAAGAAGGGATTTTTCGAAATTTCCTCCCGCGGGGAGTGTTAAACATTTATAATAGATACATTTTGAGCCACAGCAACGCGTGGCCGGGTAAAGCTAGTAAATATATAAAACATTTTATAACAATTCTTTCAACTTCTCCAAAAATATTGTACTTGTGTCAAATGATTTTAAATGTTTAACCAAATATTTTTTACGGTTACTTATTTCTCTTTATAAAACCTTCTATAATTTTAATGAAATGAATTATTTTAAATTCCAGCCACTTAAGCAGCAAATAGTGAGGGTTGATGTCAGAAAGGCATACACGGACGTAAAACTTACATGCCGAAACAAAAAAAAATAATGTTTAAGAGAGAATATTCAACAGTTTGTGTCTACCCAGCAAGCGACGCAGTCATGTCGTCCGAAAACTTCGATAAATAAATTTGGACTATCGATTCAATGACAGGTTTAACTAAAGAAGTTAGTCTAACGAAAGGAAAACAGGGGGGTATTTAATGTTAGAGTGGAAACATTAAACACTGGGACAATGACTGGAAAGAGCAGATTGTAAGTGGACTTGATGCAATGAAGAAGACTGAGTATCTATTTCTGCAGGAAACTAGGTGGAAAGATAGTAAAGCAATGACAGCTATAAACTGTTCTCTGGAGGAGCCGATAAAAAAGAAAGGAATGGAGTAGGCACTATAGTCGACAAGGAATTAAGAAATGGTGTTTTTGAGATAATTAGAAAAAGTTACAGGATTATGAGTGTTAAGCTGGAGATAGGAGAAGTTTTGTTACAATTGTATGTATGTTCCACAAAAGGGATGCGGGAAAGATGAAAAGGATGACTTCTGGGTGGAATTAGATAAAATGGTAATGAAAAAGTGAGAGGTTGATCATTGGGATGATGTAAATGGATATATGAGAATGTGTAAAGGAAAGGAATGAAGAGTGCATGGTGGATGGAGTATAGGCGAGAGAAACAGAAAGGAAGATAGAATATTGGAATACACAGTAGCGTTTTACTTAGCAGTAGCCAACACTTTCTTCAAAAAGGAGAATCGGCTTATAATACGCGTCGTACAAGAATGGAGATATGATATGCCAGATTGACTACTTTATGTTGCTTGAGATAGTTTAGACATGTAGAAAGAAGTGAGGATTATGTTGGAAAGAGGATTGGCACGTTGGAAGTGATAGGAGGAGGAAGCTGGAAAGACCGAAGCTGACAAGGTGGCAGAGGATTTGAAAGAGAGATGATAACCTAAATAGAGAAGAGTGGAGAAGACAGATTAGAATGCTGGCTCCATATAAACATCGAAAAAACAGACAAAAAAGAAACAAGCATTGTTTTAAATCTCACAAACGCATAATAATTACATAAATGTGAAAAAAGCCATGTATAGGCCATATATTTTAATTATAAAACTGGCCTTATATTTTTGCAACACCATTATTTTTGATTTTTTGAATTAAAAAACTATATTTTTATTTTTGCTTGTAAATAGAATAAGTAATTCTTTTACATCTACATATATTTCTGTCACTAGTCTTTTTACATGTGATAAAAATTTAGTATTCCAAAAACTTAATGTGCCTAATAGTTTTGCAACATACCATGAACAATAATCTGTTGAAAATTCGAACTTAATTATAATNACTTTCCGTTCGGCAGTTACGTGAGACGAACAATGAACTTTCTTCGAACAAGTGCGAATGATGTTTCCACTCTTTTGCCGTTTCCAATGACAATCTGCTATTTTTAGGATATATTAGTATTATTAGAATGTATTATTAGTATATCTGAAGTAGAAATGTAATGTAATATATGTTGACGATTCAAATGAACAAAATGTAATTGTGTAGATGCCGAGGTAGCAGGACGAAAAGAGGTTGTAAAAAACAAACGGAGCGAGAGTGGCTCGTAGAAGTGTTTAGTGATCTTAATAAAGAATTATTCGTATCATATAATCTGGCAAGTTAAGTCATTTATAATGCATCATGGCTTCTAAAAAAACAGAAAGGTGATTTCAATTGAAACAAAGCAAGAAATCATCAGGAGTAAAAGTTGACAAAAACTTTCTTGTCGAATGGGGAGAGGTTCAGGAGTTTACCAACCCTCATTATCCAAACACAGCTGAGGCCAACAGGATCAATGATCTCTACGATGATACCTTTGTCCGTCATTTCCGACAGGTGTTAAAGAAGAAAGTGAAACAGACCACCTTGGTCATGTTTTTCAAGAAGCCAGCGGGCAAAAAACAAAGGATGGAACAAGAGAAGTTGACCCTGCAAGTTCCGGTAGCCTCTCCCGAATCTGACTCCAATTAAAAAACTATAAAAAAGATCCGCTGCAATGTGTAAAAAGTCTGTATCTGTATGAATGTGTAAAGAAAGTGTTCTTCCACCTCCTTCTCACAACATCTGACTACCCGGTGTCTGCTCCATTTTCATTTTTTATGGTACAGTACGGTTATCTTATGCTGCAGAACGAATTATATGTTTTAACATGTATTTCTATGGGAAAATGTGTTTCGTATAACGGACGTTTCACTTAACGGACGTGCACCTGGAACGGATTAAGTACGTTGTACGAGGCGCCACTGTATATTATATTATAGAGGGTACAACTTATAATTATTTTCGTCTTAGGGCTACTCGATGAAAAAAGTTTGGAGATCACTGCTCTAGATAAAACAGTTTTCTAACACCAATTACGTTATTATGACATCAAAGTGTATCCAGTGAAACGAGAATAAGTTGTATGACATACTTTACAAAAATAAATGAAAATATACCTAAAAATATTTAGGGTAAGTTGTCCGCAGTGCGGACCACTTACCCTAAATATTCCTGATCTAAACACTTACTTGTTAGTAAAATAAATACTGTATAACATGTCGAACATTTTAAAAATAAATTACTTTAGAGAGATGATTGTTTAAGAATAATCGTTTTTAAAAACATTTAATTTTATGTTTAATTAATAATGTAGAAATCCAAATAATTTCAATTGAATAATTAATGTTTTTTATGATTATAAAAATAAATGAATTAAAAAAATTGACTCACCCAAATATTTTACCGTGATTTTTGTAAGTAGAAAGAACAATCTCGTGAATTGGCTGAAAAACATTTATGTATGAGTTTATATAAAGATATTAAACGATAGAAAATATATTTGTTTTACATACAAGAAAGTAATTACAATACTTATTTTTAGCGAGTACTTAAAATTGACATCACAGAAATTCTTAAGGAGAATGATAAATCAATATGTTGTGATAATTCTGTTTAATTTGACAGTAGGTAGCAAGTTATTTAAAACTAAAAGCAGTAATTAAATTTAAAATTATAAAATAATGATTAGGCTAAAACTCTGGCCTCCACACAGAAACTGACACTAAAACTAAATTTAAAAATAGAATCAAAATTAATTAATTAACTAAAATTAANACCTGGCATAATTGGTGTCTGCTCCATTTTCATTTTTTATGGTACAGTACGGTTATTTTATGCTGCGGAACGAATTATATGTTTTAACATGTATTTCTATGGGAAAATGCGTTTCGTATAACGGACGTTTCACTTAACGGACATGCACCTGGAACGGATTAAGTACATTGTATGAGGCACCACTGTATTTAAATTATTAATAGTTCTTGAAGTGAATATTTGATGGAGGTCAGATAATGTAACTGGCAACATATCAGCAGAAGTTGTAGGTTAGAGTCTCTCAGACAGATTTTTTTCTCCAGAATTTTCTAAATTAAAATTGAAAAATGAATTTATTATTAAATTTATCAAGAGATGACAACCTAACTGCCTACCTCCAGTCAAATGACTGTTTATTTAGTTATTAAAATTAGCCTTAAAATATCCTGATAATCCAGTAGATTATTTGGTTTTAATTAAAAATTGGGTTAGTGAATATTTGTACTGTATAAGCAAGAGTCATGTAGCACAGTCCAGACATTAATCACATTAATGTCTGGACTGTGCTACATGAACAGTTGCTACATCTCTTTTCTTCATCATGCTGTACAAATCCTAAGCCTGCAGATTATCCAGCATAGAGTTTTCATGCTGGTATTTAGAATATTGTGAATTAACAGCACCAGCTTTGACAATGCTTAATTAACAGTAATGTTGGGTTTCTCTGTATAGTATTTGTGTATCATAGGAAAACATCCACTACCAAAACTTTAGGAGCCTGTATCTTGTAAAGGGGCTGCAGCAGCCCAGTTCACTGGATCAAAACTGCTTATATTGACCCCTATAACCAATTCATTTTATTGGTCTATTAATAATTCTAATAATTCTTAACACCCTGTAGGGAGGCAGTAATATATACCTGTTATGTCATCAGTATATAAAAGACAACAGTTTTCTCATTTGAAAATATTTAAACTTGATTTGAGTTGTTATGGTTTAAATATATTCATTTTTTTGTAACTAATGTCTTCTTAATAAACCATGTTCTTAACATCAATCAAAAATTTTTCTGTTATGAATACTATAGAATTCTCATTTTTCATGAAAATTCTATCTTAAATTCAGTATATAATATCTGACAATATTTCATACAAGTATATGGAATGACTAAAAAAACCTGCAAATTGTTTGAGAAATTATATTTCTGTTAATTTGAGTTTAAATGCATGGAATTTTTAAGAATGGAAATATTCTTAGGATGTTCTATATTGTTGATGCTAAATAAACTGGTATCAAATAAATTCCATCTTTGTAATTTTATTAAGTTAACTAATGAGCAATTATATATATAGATTGAGTGTAATTCTAAAATGGATTTAAATTGAATCTATTGACAAAAATAGATTTACAAATGTATTGATTTTTCTAAATGGATGAACTTTTACAATTAACAAACTATGAAAAATATACAAAATAATGGTTTCTTATGTTTTCATTTTATGGAATCAATATACACTTTGCAATTTATTAAATGTGAACAAATTAAAGATAAATTATAAAAGCCTATCCATGTTAAATGAGCTGCATACAGTATTCAAATAGTAACTGAATAATTATTGCTTTAATTTTGTTGTTAAGATTTATCTGTTTCAATTCTAGTATTCAATGCTTTTGTTTATACACTGAATGATCAGTACATTAGGAACACCACATTAGCACCAACTTGGAAATGTCCTGTAATTGCCATGTCACATTTACTGCAGTCTTGCATGTTGACCTGTCATTTGTACAGTAGTTGCCAGTGTTGGGCAAATGGGGTTGAGCACATACAGA
This sequence comes from Centruroides sculpturatus, assembly GCF_000671375.1. Lineage (NCBI taxonomy): Eukaryota > Metazoa > Arthropoda > Arachnida > Scorpiones > Buthidae > Centruroides > Centruroides sculpturatus. The sequence goes on from NW_019384490.1 coordinate 612,555, forward strand.
TTATTGGGGCATGGAGGGTGAGTGCCAGTATTTCCAAAACAGCTGCACTCATTGATTGTTCTTGTACCACAGTGTCCAGGGTGTACAAGTGGATGGATCATGTACAAAAATTCACTAGATCACACAGTGGCCAGCCACATGTGATTGATTCCAGAGGTGAGTGTAGTGCATTAAGACTGGTCTCCAAACAAAGACATGCTACAACAAGAAGTAGCTTATCCACCAGTACAACAATGAACAAGGCAGATGTTTTTTTGACAATGGCCATGCTATGTACTGGTACAGTGCATCAACAAGGGTTCAATAGCCATCAACCTGCATGAGTGCTTCTGTTGATCACACATCATTGCAAACAATGGGTGAGAGAAATGTATCATTGGACCTTGGACTTTGGAAGGTGGTTATCTGGAGTGATGAGTCCCATTTTATGCTGGCTCATCTGCAGAATCTGACATAAACAGCATAAAGCTGCATCCCCTGGTTGTACAGCTGGAGTTCCACAAGCTGATGATGGCAGTATCATGGTCTGGAAAGCACTCTCTTGGCAAGGCTAGGACCATTGGTCATCATCCCACAATCCTTGAATGGTGAATGATACAGGGACTGGTGATCATCTCCAGACTGTTTCCTGACAATGACGACATGCTTCAACATGATAATGCACCATGTCAGTGGGTGAGGCTCACTCAGGAATGATTGGAGAAACAGGACAATGAATTTTGCATGATGGCTTCCAAACTCAGACCAAAACCCTATTGAACATGTTTGGAATATACTGGAATGTGTGGTGAAGTTGTCACCTACTCCTATACAAAAAGTGCATCAACTAACAAAACTGCTTCAAGCAGGTATAAGCCCAGTTGAGTAGATGCTTGGTATCTGGCAGAGTCCATGCTCTGGCATTTGCAAGTCATGATCACTCAGAAAAACAGACTAACTCATTAGTAAGCAGGTGTTCCTAATGTAGGGATTGCTCAGTGCATAATAAATATGAACAATTTTGAAATCAAAGAAAAGAAAGAAAATTATTTGCATTGGAGGATATATATACATTCACTCTGGTAGAAAAAGTAAAATAAGACATTAAGGATTGAATTAAAATCTGTTCTGTAACAGCAATTAAAGTAAATCATTAATCAATAATTTACACAGAAATTCAAATGATAAACTCAAAAATAAAATTGCAAAGCACAGAAGTCCGTGTAAACAAATCTCATCAATAAACTTACCAGTTATTACATACAGTGTGTATATTGCCCATTTCAGTATAACATTTTAATTATGTACTGTGTCATTAGCAAGTACAATTGATTGTTCAAAATCAAAAATAAATTTTTAATAACTTATATTAGTTTTCACCAACATAGATATTACTGGTTGTAAGTTTATTCCCTGTGACCATCCCATGAGTATTAAGATGGTTTTTTTTAACATTTCCATTATGGTTTCAAAAAGGCCCACAAATAGATGTTGCCATAAGTGGAGGCTTAACATGTCTGGGACAGATCATTCACGAAAGTCCCAAAATTTCTATCTGGACTTCAATCTGGGTCCTCAGTGGTAGGATGAAAGCTTTATAACTTTGGCCATCTGACTGTCAGTTTAATTAATTAATTAATTAATTAATTAAACTGACACTCTATATACTGACTCTAATTAAACTGATATACTATCTAATTAAACTGACTCTCATTATATACTCTACAATAATTAATTAATTAATTATTGTAGAGTATATAATGCATATAGTACAAGAATAAAGATTTCAGATGGATTTCATAAAATAAATACTGATCATAATAATATAATGCTTGTCAAAAAATTGAGTAGAGGGTAACTTGAAAACTTTAAAATATGAGGCATAAATATAAGTGCAAGATCTTAATTTGAACAATGCATGTCAGTTTATTATTATTTATAGGAATTTAATGATAAAATAACACAAAACTTATAATATAGTAGTAATTTTTATAAACATATTCCAAAATCTGTATACTTGCAAAACAAAATATATATGTATATATTTTATTTTGACAAACAAGTTCCCAGTTTTTAAATTTAAAAAAAATGGACTGTAAAAGTATATAACAATTGTTACAATATTAATAATAATAAATACATGTTTTTTGTGTTTTTATTGTCACAACTCTGACATTTCTACATCTTTATTCGGAATCCTCTACGGGCCAATATGCATTTCGCATCTATAAGCCTCTCATCTGTCAGCATGACTTCTGGGATTTCTTATAGGTGGTGTTGACACATATACATTCCGTTTAAAATCACTAATTTATAGAATACACAAAATACATATGTTGTTTTGTCCAATAAATTTTGTACACACAGAGTTTGTCTAAATGAGCTTCTGTGCATTGCAGTTTTATCTTTGGGTGTTATATGATGTGAGTTTCTGTTCTGAAATTGTCTCAATCACCTAGTTTCAATAATTTCATTTTACTGAAAGGCTGAACCAAAGGGAAACTTTCATTTAATTTTAAAAAATTACATTAAATTATCACCAATTTATATGATTTATAACACTGAATACTAATGTTGATAAATGTTTTGTGTTGTGTTATCTTTATCCAGTCAAACAACTGAACAATGACCTCTGACGAGAACATAAAAAAAGACCATTATTTTAACATTATGTTGTATGAAGATTTGATTAAAAAATGGCCACTATTTAGAGGTGGCCATTATTGAAGATTCAAGTGCATTTAAAAATTTATTATAATTTATATGATATTGATAATGCATAACTACTGTTTTGTTTTTATATTCTATAAAATAAATGATGATAAATATATCTAATGTAGAGAATATATTTTGCAAAGTAATGTAAAAAAAATTAATACTTATTTAACACAATCACTTTTTTTGAACATAAAAAAGAAAAATAGATAAATTTGTCTCACTATGTTAATTAGGAAAAATCACACAAACACTGTAAACTACTTTTTGTTTAATTATAAATAACTTTTATACTTCCATTTAATTGATGATATATATATACATTGATTCAGATTGCAATAAAAAGAAGGATCAATGGTATATAGACATGATGATTGTTCTTTCTGCTACTGATGTAATTCTCAGAATTCCACATAACTATATAAGGCATTCCAAGAAAATTACAATAAAATGCAAAAAACAACAGTTTTAAACATTGCAAAATAAAAATTTAGTTGATTGTGTGATTCTAAATTTAATAATTTAAGAAAGTTTTTAACTTTGTGTAACACAGCAAACACCTTACACTAAACATAATAGGAATTTATTTACACAAGCTTATAGTACTTGGCATATACTAATACAGAGATTTGGTTTTAAAGTTAATCACTGTATTAGCAAAATAATAGTAACAAAGCTGCATAATAGTTTTTAATAATAATAATAATANGTTGGCATGAAGTGTACATTACTTTTATTTTTTTATTGTCTAATACTATTCAATACTATTTGTAATATTATATACCAAGGCATTGCTTTATGTCATAGATGTGTTTATACCAGGGCTGTGGAGTCGGAGTTGGAGTTGTGGAGTTTTGGTGTTTTAGCTGTAGTTGGAGTTGTCAAAAATTCCACTGACTCTGACTCTTTTTAATTTCCAATTTGTTATGTATATAAAACGGAAAAGTATTGGAATTGTGCCAAATTCATCCCGCCTAGTCTTTTTTGCAAATCTATACATTTGGAAACCTCCCAAATCCCCAAAAAAAGTCAATAAAAGGGGAAAAATTAACGTGCGCGTATGTGTTGATGTCTAATTTGTTTAATTTCTTTATTTTCTGTTCTGAGATATTAAACAATATCTCAGAATGGGTAAAGTTTAAGAAACAAAATGTGGCACTGTAGCTTGCATATAAAGGGGCATTAATACTATTAAATTTTTGTTCTTAATGGTCAACAGGGTGAAGACATAAAAGGGGTCATGTGTCATATCTCTTAATGAATATTTTACACATTATTACCGTTCAAAATTTTAAAAAAGTAAAAAAATAAAACTCATCTTTATCCTCAAAGTAAGCTTTTTTGTTATTTTATAATAGTACAGTAAAACCCGTTAAGATGTTCGCACCTAAAACGTTAGAATGTGTATGGGGATATGATTTAGTTCAACCACTTTGACATTTAATAATTAACTCCTGTTAATAATTAACCATCTGACTTCGATTCTGACCACTCTGACCACAGAAATTATTAGGCTTTAAACAGGGTGAACAAAATCATGCCCTCCACACACAGTCTAACATCCACACATATAAAAAAAAAACCTTGAGTCTTTTGCATATCTTGAAATTTCAAGATATCCTGAATCCAAAAATGTAAAAATTTTGGAGGGGACATTTTTAGATTGAGCGCTACACTTTCCTTCTGTTATATATAACAGCCAGAAAAGTAAAAATTATCCAATACATATTTATATATTGACTGTGTCATTACTTAGAGGAGTCTTATAGCTTTGGAATAAAAAGTTTCTGTGTTCTATCTTTATTAGAACTCTATTTATTGAATCTTTTATTCTGAGGTCATGTGATGACATCAGAATTTCCTGGTCTCTTTCGGTAACAAGTTTGTCCCTAGTCGGAGTTGGAGTCGGATGGTAAGGAAAAGTTGGAGTTGGAGTCGGTAGATTTTTACACGACTCCACAGCCCTGGTTTATACAAAATATGATGCAGTTTGAAACAATGCAAACTTACAAAATTTTCCATTGGAAACATATTAAAGGATTATTATTTTTTTTTTTTGAAACTAGAATTTTCAAGAAGGAAACTTTTAAGAAAATGTAATTCATTGTGGAAGTAAGAATGTGCCAAACTAAATTGAAAAATAGTTTTTTCTGCATATAAACATAATTATAACTTTCACAAACACAATTATTTTAAGTGTTTAACTGTGAAGAATTGTCTCCTAGACAATATGCTTTTATTAAGAGTTTACTCTGTGAATTCTTTAATATAAATTTATCCTATCACTTTATTTATTAATCAAAGGCTTCAATCTTACCTTACCTTATCTTTACCTTACCCTATTATTAGAAAAAGGCTTTTCGGCCCTTTTTCTAATAGTGACACCTCCAACTTGATAATTTTTTCTTGCAGCACCCCTACTTCTTTATTAATATAGAGTTATGCTTTTTGTATTTTTAGTAATGCATATAAGAAGTGTTACAATGCTGCTCAGCACTATTTAGTGGAATCCTGAAATGTTGTTACAGTAATAGTTTTCAACCAGCATGCTAGTATATTGATTGAATTCTATTGCCTTACAGTGGCATGTTATCCTATGGACAAAAAGGGCAATTACCTGGACCTCTGTCAACAAGGGGCCCCAGGCAATTGCAAACCAATCTTTTATAAACTCATTACTGTAGTAAGAATATCAAAGCTTAAATTTAATGACACTAGATTGCACAAGCGCAGCACAAAACTTAACCCTCCAGAGGTTGTTTTTAAAAAATGAACAAGGATACTGGTGTAGTGCCCAAGCACTATGTATAGTTTTTTTTTTTCGTTTATTTTATATATATATACGATGTGTCGTGTTGGGTTTTATTTTATGGTACCGGGTTGGGCCCGTCGTGCTGGTTGATTGGTCAGTGACCAACATCACATGTGTTTCACGTCACACCCAATGGCGGGAAGTATAAATATTGGAACTCCCATCCAAAGTCTACTTTTTTCAAGTTCCTGTTTCTTGAGTGATCAACAAACTATGTGGTGTAAGAGTGTCAGTAAAATAGAAGAAAGGGACTGACACGTGTGAACTTTTAAATGTAGAGAACGGAATCCAAATCTATCGTATAGAATACGTCCATTGTTCACGAACTAAGTACAAGATATTAAAACAGGAAACATTGAAGGACATCAGAAAACCATTATTTTTGTTGGTATGTTGGTTATTGTGTCTTTTTAAAAGGAAAAGTAATACCTTCAATCCTTTTCTTGTATATTGTACGTGTTACCTAATCTTGTAAATTTTAATAGAATTATGTTCCTCTCATGTTTTAGAACAGATGAATAATTTGTAAATATTTATGATTAAACCTTTGTTACTAACATTTAACCAGATTTGTAAAGTCCTTATATTAATTTGTCCGTGTCTTGACCCTCTAACATCACCTAACAGACCTAGGTCTATTGGGGCTTAACACTGGTAATTCCTCCAAAAACTTCCCCAAATAAAAATATCTTTAAGTCAACACTGTACATGGGGCATTCTAATTCAGATTTGCCTGGGCCTCACAAAGCTATAATGTGCCGCTGTTGCTTTACCTTCTCCATTAGTTGTTTTTTGTAATGATAAGTGACATCATAATAGGTCTAGTTTATGCTTTATAAAATTTCTCTACATTAAGTTTAGAATTCAACCTTGTAACAAGTGTAAAATTGATTAATTTTTCTGATTTTTTTTCTAAATTAAAGTTTTAAATAAAAATAGTGTTTCATGCAAAATCTGTTCATATTCTTTATATTCTGGACCATTACTAACTGGGTTTCCAGTAGTAGTTAAGAGGGACTGCATGTCAAAAATTAAGTCAAAATAGTTAATTTTTACATGCAGTCCCTTTTTACTAAACAAACAATTCAAATTAAATGTAAAAGAAGTAATATATACAAATAAAAATAAGGTTGAGTTTTTTCCCTTACAATGTCTCTTGGTTTTTAATACCTAAATTTCATAGAATGTACACATCTTTTATTACAATGACTCTTGGCTGATGTTTATATAAGAAAAATTCATATTTAATTCCAAAAATTCAATACAGCATCTTTATCAAAACAATATACAGGAAAATGTGTCAGATTATAATTTTCCCATTTAAGATAATGGAATTAGGCTTCCAAGTAGCATTTTCCCATAGAATATCTGAGTTTTTAGGAATGGATTACTGATATTAAGCAGGATATGCCTATATATATGTTAAATCAGTTTTGAAATAAATTCTGACAATAATAATCAAATTGAAAAGTTAAAAGAAAACTAAGTAGCTGAAAAATAATGAACACTTCATTTGAAATAAAAATTTATTATCATGAATTTAAAATCAGTTCTACAGATTATTATAATAAAAATTTTAGGTTATTATATGTTAAAAGTTAATTTAGAGCAAAAATGCATTCATCTGAAAAACAGTTTTTCAATATTTTTATTTAATAACAATCTAATGTTTATCTACAGCATGTTTAAGAATTACGTCAAAAAAAATTATATAAATAAAATTATTGCTTTTCATTTTTAATTACAAAGACTGTGTGTCTATTTTTTATGCATTTAATGAATAAATACAGTAAAGGAATATGTATTAAATTTTAACTCCAATCAGATCAGAAATATTGCTAAATGAGAATATCATTATTTCTCTTTCCTTATTAATATCACTATTATGTTTTTATCTTCTATTATTAAGTTTTTTATATAAAGATTAACAGTTATGTCAATATTTTGATTTCAAATATTCCATAATAATTATATCTTTTTTATGTATGTAACTTTTACTCTAATGACTTAATACATCATTTTCTGTTAAGCTAAGTTTACATGTAATAAAATAAAATAATTACTAAATGTTATATAAAAAAGAATATCACTTACAATTAGTAACCATTGATTGTTGCTGATCATAATTGGTTTTATATTAATTAATTTATAATTTTAATTTAACCATGTGATAAAAGATTTCTTTTTATAGGTAAATTCTGCTTCATTTTGTCAGTTATTGTCACCAGAAAATAAACCATGGGCAGATTTGTCTACTTCTCTTGGAAAAATTTCTTCTTCTCTCATTCCTTCTGGGAGTGGAGATATCAAAGTAACAATAACAACTCAAGGTAAATTTGATTAATGTCTACCATAATTACATTTAAAATATATTTTATTATGTACAGAATTGAATACTGCCTTTATTATACTCTTATAAGTATTGACAAGACTATGTTTTATTTATAAAACATAGTCTTGTCAATACTTATAAGAGTATTGACAAGACTTATAAGCGTACTGCCATTTTATGTTACCAGCATAGAAGTATGAAGGAGTACATGTCGAGAGTTGCTATTTGGCACAGAGTATTAAGTGCCCAAATCATTTGCACATAAAAAATCCAGACTTGTAAGTAGTCAGGGGACCAAGAACCGAGTCAAAATAAAATACAGAATGGTGACCCTCTTCTACAGACAGGCAAAACAGGCACCTCACCCCATCGAAGTCAGGTGGGGAGACTACCACCCACAGTCATTCTAAGAAGTGAACTCTGACCTTAGGACTGAACATGTAATTTCTTCTATGTTAAATAAAATTTGTAATCTAATTTTGTAAATTTGGGAGCGCTTCAAATATGACGTTAAAACAGTTTTATGTCATTACAAGTGGGTTTTTTAACACTATCTAGTATAATAAAATCATGGGACTGATAAAAATTTGATGTTATAATCAGGTTAAACTGTATATTGTTAGTGCAAAATAAAAAAAATAATTTTGGACAATACTATAACCACGATTATTTTTTTCAAAAATGGGAAATTTTTGTTATGCATCAACAAAAATTCAACCTGGGCCAACATGCAACAGAGAGAAATTTCAAAATTGGATAGGTTAATTTCATCGAAAATGCATCGTGGCTGGCGAAGTTTGAATGATCACATCCAAAAGCAGCAATACCAAAGAAGATTGGAGAATGAGAACAAGATTGCCTTGAGCGTCAAAGTGATTTCGCTTAGTAGTGAGTTTCTGAGACATAGTCTTGTCGCAAATACAATTTTGCCATTTTACTTGTTTTTTGGTTATTACATTTATTTATATATCTATTTTTTTATGCAAAATAAAAAAAATTTCAGACGATACAATAGCCGCAATTATTCTTTTCAAAAACGTATAACTTTCATTAGGCTTAATATCAACAAAAATTCAACATGGCATCATAGGCAACAGAGAAAACTTAACATCTGATAGGCTAAAATTATGTGCCATAAAATATGGGTTATGATTAGAAATCAAAAATCAAAATGGTTGTGGCTTTAAAAAATTCAAAGATTAAATTATCAAAACAGCAATAAAGCTTTTAAATCTATCAATACACCCAAAATCTCAAACTTCTATATCTACAGTATTTATAACAAGAGATTTTAATCTGAAATGGCCTTTTTTGGAATACATATCTTATACAGGGTAGTCACTTAAATGTCTTTCCAGCATTGCATAAACATATGTACAAGGTTGTTCCAGCATTAAATAATACTTACTCATCCAAGAAAAAAAAAATTAATCCATTCATCCAACAGAGTGTGCTCCAAGAGTAGATGGTACCTAAATAGTAACTGATATCTGAATATCCTAAACATGACAGTGGACAGATGGCTTGATAACTTGTCACTGGCACAACTAAAGCAAGTTTAGTACCATCAGAATGGTGCACTTTGTTCCTGAATAGTTGTGGATTAGTTGGGCACACAGAATGGTTTGAAAACTACTGGTTAGGACAACACAGTCCTGTTCCATGACTTCACTCCTCTGGACTTTTTCCTATGGAGTTACCTAAAAGCATCAGTACATGATGCATACCCAGCAATACTGTGTGATGTTGGTAAACTGGAGATATACATACAGGGTGCAAAATACGTACTTGCATCAATACAGTTTGATAACAATGGTGTGTATTGTGAGCAATGGTGAACTTTTCAAACATACTCAACATTAACTTGTTATCACTGTGTGACAGTTTGCCCTTCCATTGTTTTTTGTGTGATGTTATCAAACTGTATTGACATAAGTACGTATTTTATGCAATAAATTGTGCATATTTCTTCTTATCTACGGCTATTCCTTTCAAACATTTACACAAAATGGCGTGCATTGCTTTCAGACATTTTTGGGTATACAGGTGACAATTTATCTTATCCATGTGAACCACATGTCGTTTCATACTAAGTAACTGATGCTGTAAAACTTTCTAATTGGAAAGTTTGCTCTATCTGTTTTCGTTTTGCACTGCCTATCTTCCAAATTTTGCCAATAGGGGTGCTGCTGTTGTTTGCATTAGTCACTTTACTATACCGTTACCTCACTTGCATAGCTGTAGCTCTCTCCATTCGCAAGAATTTTCCAGTTAAAAGGACCTGTATAATCTGTGAAACAGTGACACCAGGAATGCAAAGTGTCATTCATAAAGCTATGCTTAAATGTTATCTTTATTTTATTGCTTAAGGTGGTCATTTTGAACAAGTTCTCTAACAAAATAAAGCTTACATTTTTGTATCAATTTCTACAACTTTGTCTTTATCACATCCACCACAACAGAAAACTGATTGTTTAGAGTATTTGATGGCTTGTTCTGTTTTCCTTATAGAATATTGATAATGTTTGTTACCAAATAAATAAAAACACCTGTATTATAAGTAAATAATTTTTATTTCTTTTACTGGTTTTTGTGGTATTTTGTATGTAGTTTTGTTATATTTATTCTTTACAGTAAAGAGATTATTTGTACGTAGTACTAAATTGTCTTAAATTGCTTTCCTTTGGTTATTTTAACACTGGAACAAGCATGCACAATATACACACACTTGTGCAATGTTGGAAAGATCTCTCTTGCCCTGGACAGATTTTTAAGGGACATCCCATATATTGCAGCTATCAAAATTTGTTAGTATTATGACTCTATTTTTCAAAATAAAATAAATACAATAAATTTAAGTAAAACAGAAGTTTAGATGAAGGCTAAAATGTTTCAATATATATATTTCACATACTATTAAAAATGAACAATTAAATATATGAATATGATACACACTTTTCAGTAAAAAGATTTCACTTTTAGTATAATGTTTAGGACAATGTCATTAAATTACAAAATTTTATATATGATATGATTATCTGAAAATCAAGTAAAAAGTACAGTGGTACCTCAGGATACGAAATTAATCCGTTCCGAAACTGAGATCATATCATGAAAATGTCGTAAGGTGAATCATTTTTCCCCATATGATTACATGTAAAACTAAATAATTCGTTCCAACATGAAAAACACACTCAAATTAAAGCTAAGTAGTACATTAAAAAAATAAATAAATATAGTAAGGAAACCACTGAAAAATGCGTTTTGTAGTTGTAAATGTATAAATAACCATAATATAATAATTGATTAAAAAAATGTAGTTTTATTTGCACTTTACCTTCAAGGATAGACAACGGTGGAAGTGTAAACTGGTGGCAGAGGAGAGGGAGAAGAGAAATAATACTAAAACTTAACTTACATAACATAATGTAACAATAACTTAAAAATAACTTAGAAAAGATAAAAAAATTAGTGTTGTTTTATACATATTTTTTAAATTTTTATTCACTTTTTTTTTGCTTTCTTTCCTTCACTTCCACCAGCACTTTCACAAAATATCTATCCAAAGAGGTTTGGCTTTGCCTACTTTTTAAAATGTTTCTAAAATAACTTAGGCAAATGTCATTACTCTGAGCAGCAATACGGCCAGTGTGAATCTTTTTGGGATGTTTCTTTTCAATAAAATCAGTCACTTTCTGATAATACCTCGAGATTTCCTTCATCGAGCAAGATCCTTCCACAACGAAGCAAACGCGCGGACTGAGACCAATGAACAGAAGTGAATAAAAAATGCCGCTGCAAACTAATGTAACATCGTATGGCGAGTTTTTGTTCGTATAGTGGAGCAAAAATATGTTCAAATTTCATGTCATATCCTGAAAATTTCGTATGCTGGGGCATTCGTATCCTGAGGTACAGTACCACTATAAAGAACACACACATTTATTTTTTACTTTCAGGAATCATGTCAAGCATAACAAAACATATCAATAGTTTCTGCTTTTGCAGCTAAGATTTCATTTAATTATTAGAATAGTAAAATTAATTATTTATAAATAGATACAAATTACAGTACAAGTAATATAATTTTTTTAATGTAAGGCAAAATCAATTAAACAAGAGAAATACAAAAATTATATCTTTTTGTTACTATTTAGTATATTGAACAATTTAATTTATTTCTTATGAACAGTGATAAAAATGACTATTTTTGTTTCTTTATAAAGCATCTCCAACTCATTTGCAGAATAAAATCTTTGATAATTTCAGTTGGTATTTAAAAAAATTTATGCAAATAGAATATTAATTCAATTACTCTTCATTCATTCAATAGTTAGTAATTTTGTCAAATTACAAAAGCCTTAGACACACAACTGTATCAGCATTACAGAAAATGTGCAGCTAAGCCTTTTGTCACATATATAGACATCCAAAACCAATGTTCTTATTAATTAGGCCAAACAATTTTCTTAATGTATTTAGCCAGTTTTCTGCTACTATTAATAATTAAATTATTAAGAAATTTGGTATTAGAGGTAAGCGTTAGGCACAATCTCTTATTAAATTTAATAATTATAATAAATGAATATTTTATTAAATAATTTAGAATGTTCTGGAAGAAAACTGGAACTTGAACCTGTAACTCCTACTTACTGTATGAATGCATTGCTGGTTATGCTACCCAGGTTTCAAACAATTCCTTGCTTCCAGACATTTAATTATCAATATAATTATCCACAGTTACAGCACTAACTGGAGATGACTCCTATGCCCATGGCCTATATACCCATCCACTATGGCACTCAGCCAGCTATTGCTTTACCTTGGCATGGTGTATATATGTTACAGTCAAAACCCGTTTTTAGTTAGAACACGTTTTAACTAGTTGAAACTAGTTTATACTGAATGTCTTTGTTAAAACCCATTTTGTCTAGTTGAAACTAGTTTATACTGAATGTCTTTGTTAAAACCCGTTTTGTCTAGTTAAAACTAGTTTTAACTCAAATTCATTTTTGACTAGCAGTAAATTCTAGTTTTAACTAAACAAAACCGGTTTTGTCTAGTTAATTTACTGCTGTACATGTTTTGACTTTAGATAAAACTAGTTTTAACTTTTAACATTAGTTAAAACTAATTTTAGCTACATAAATATGTTTGGGGGAAATAAAGTTATGTATAGTGATTCGGCGGAAGATGCCTAACATTTTGCTTATGAAGAAAATTACAGCGCTAATTTGAGTTTAGGAGCCCTCTAATGAAAATATCATATTCTGGAGTATGTCTTTCAAATAAAAGTTTGGAGTTTATTTTAAAAAATTCTATACTGTGTTTGCAATGACGACTTTTTCACTGTCTGGCATTTTAAGCATCTCACCCCAAGTATCTGGGTGAGATGCCAAATGCCATTAGGGTAAGATAACAAATATAATTGCTTAAAATTAATTTTTGAATTTCTTAACCAAATTTAATTTATTGCATATGTAGTACAAAGTACTTCATAGTAAGTATAACAGCACAGTATAAGTATTGTTAAGTTTCCGCCCGTTCTAACGTGTTCTATAGCTAGCTGAAAGCTTTTTTCAGTCCAAAAACTTTTTTGAGAAGTCCTTATATAATTTCTATGCATATCCTGCAATAAAACGAGAAAACAAAAGTTTATTAAAAATAGGCATATTGGAAATCAATTAACAAAAAATAGGCACGTTACCCCAAGAAAAATGTGGCATATTTTCCATTTGTTGGGGTAAGATGCCTAGTAGAGTCACATGCTCCAGCATGTCCGATCGGGATCGGCGGTAGCTGACAATGGAAACTTTAGAACCTTAACTACATCACACATTAATTGTTTTTAGCAATTTTTAATAAATTCCATTTTAACTTTTAGTTTAAAATTATTCTAGAAACATTTCACAACAAAAACTTCGTTCTTATCTAGCTTTTATTCTTCTCGGATGTAGAAAATGAAGTAACGGTAGCCAACTACAGCTTTCCGCACTCAATATTGGCCCAACGATTCATCATACAAATACATGACAATATGTGACGTCACCGTTTGAAAATATCAAAAATTAGGCATCTTCCCCCGCTTACCATCTTACCCCGAATCACTCTATGCGTTGCAGTCAAACCAGTTTTTAGTTAGGATGCGTTTTAACTAGTTAAAACTAGTTTATACTGGATGTCTTTGTTAAAACCCGTTTTGTCTAGTTAAAACTAGAATTTACTGCTAGTCAAAAATGAATTTGAGTTAAAACTAGTTTTAACTAGACAAAACGGGTTTTAACAAAGACATTCAGTATAAACTAGTTTCAACTAGTTAAAACGTGTTCTAACTAAAAACGGGTTTTGACTGTAACATATATACATACAATTAACATCCTAAACCAGGTGTTATTAATTAGAGCCAAAAGATTTCTGTAACATATCACACTATTTTTCTGCTACTATTAATAATTAAATCATTGAGTAATTTGGGAATTACTTAGTAATTTACTCCAAGTAAATTATAAAGTAATAATATATATAAATTATTAATAATCTGTTTATATATGTATATACACCATGCCGAAGTAAAGCGATAGCTCGCTGAATGCCATAGTGGACGAGTATATAAGCCATGGGCATAGGAGTTGACCCCAGTCGGCTCAATGAGTAACTGTGGATGGTTATATAGATACAGTAGAGCGTTATTTATCTGAAAGTCGGTTATCCGAAAGCATTCTAGTCGGCAAATTTAAATTTTCGCTAGTGCTGTGGCGCTACAATCTTGGGTTGTGTATTTTAGCTGGCAGCACTGGCACTTTTGTGTGGTGTTTTTCTGAGGACTGTGCATCATGCTGAATCGAAAATTTTTGATATTAGATCAACTTCTAAAGTATCTTTTTTTTTTGGTTTTTATATTTTTCAATATATTTATTTTATTTGTACAAAATAAAAAAATAATTTTTAATGATACAATAGCCATGATTATTATTTTAAAAAGTTTTCGTTAGGCTTAACATTGACAAGAATTCAACGCGAAGCGACATGCAATGGAGAAAAATTTCAACATGGGATAGGTTAATATATTTTTCATACATAATCGGTTATCTGAAAAATAAGTTATCCGAACAACCCCAGTCGATTCGGATAAACGACGCTCTACTGTAATTAAATATATCTGGAAGTGAAGAATCACTCATGGTCAGGATAGCATAACTGGCCATGTAGCTCCATGGTAAGCAAAGTTGCAGGTTTGAGTCCCACTCCAAGCCTATTCTTTTCTTCCAGAATATTCTAAATTATTTAATAAAATATTAATTTATTATAATTATTAAATTTAATAAGAGATTGCACCTCTAATACCAAATAACTTAATAATTTAATTATTAATAGTAGCAGAAAAATAGCCCAATACATTACAGCAATTGTTTGGCTCTAACCTTTTGTAACTAGTGTTATTTATATTTTATTGATATTATACAAATTATTCAACCATATAATTAAGATTTGATATAAATTTTTTTATTTGTTTGTTTCAGATTTTTTAAACTAAATTATTACTTTGTTTAGATAAATTTTCTTAGATAAATGTGGTATAATTTCAATATTAGTTGATTTTGGCTTAAATATATTACTGGAATTCACTTGTTACTCTAACAACAGCCTGGTAATTACTGAAAAGTGTGCCAACCATGATCATAATAAAAACTATCCACTAACTACATGTAATTTGCTGATTTCTTGATTCTCTGCATGTGTTGTATTGCTGCTTTTGGTTTCTAAGATGCAGGACAATATTTTTAAAGAAGTTTATAAGGGGAAAAATATATCTTATAACCAACAAATACAGTATATTTTTGGAAGTATTTATGAAATTTGGAATGATCAAAATTTAATTTTTGTACATATAACTAGACAAACATTTTGTAAAACATTTGTTTTATAATCCAATGTACGATTATTTTAAAATATAAATTAACTGCTTAACACTTCTTTCAATAAAATCTTTTCCTTTATGGAATGTGTAATTATTTCTCATGAGAAACTGAAAATCAATAAAGTTCTTAGTAATTGAATCTAAATAAGATAGTGCTGAAAGTAGAAATCTATGTAAATAATATTTGTTTGAGTAAAATGTAATAGCAAAATACAACTAATTTAAAAAGTATTAAGAATTTTTTAAAAACAACTTGAAATTGTTTTAGAAATTTTTCTGTGCTTTCATTTTTATTAGATAAATACAGAACATTTAAAACAAAATTTCAAATGAAGATTTTTACTTTCTGATTTTGAAATAAAGTAAATAACATCTACTAATTCAATAAAAATAATTCTTATCAATAATAAAAATACAAAGTCCTTTAAAATTAAATAAATGATGCTTCTCGATAATTACATATTTTAAAATAAAGACAACATATCTTTGTAGTAAACATCAAATAATTTTCAATCAAAAAGCTTAATACAATATTTTTAGAAATATTACAAAAATTATTTATATACTATATTAAAAATTAAATGAAACTTATTATTATTTCTTACCAATCTCAAATCATTTGGTAATGGTGGCTCTTTTGACAATAAATCTTCAGGATCTGGTAAATCAGTTAATAAGCTGTTTTTCAAGCAAGAACGATCAAAATATTGAGCAGCATTATTCATTCTTTGTTTATATAAATGCGCCCTATCTAAATATTCATGCTGTTCTAAATGATGGGTGCTCATTGCAGAAACATCTATTACATTGCTGGAAATAAAAAATATATATATATGCTGTGAATAAAAACCAAAAAATATTAAAAACTAAAAAATAAATTTATTTTATCTTCAAATAAACTTGTGTATATTTTGTATAATTTATACAAAAAACTTAAAATTCCAATACATGAGATTTAAAACAGTAATGTAAAGATATCTGAAAGCTTACAAAATTCTTTGTTAAATCTTAAATTTGAAATTTTGCAAAAGTGAAAATTCATACATTATTTTATATCAATATGAAATATTTCTCTGTAGTTAAACAAATATAAAATATGAAAATGTTGGTAAAAATAAACCAGTAAGTGTCCTTTCAGTAATTATTAGCAAGAATTTGCAGTTAGTAAGTAATATAAACATGTATTGGTTAAAAAAATCCAAAAATGCTTTAATAGAGTTTTCTTGTGCAGTAAATATTTTAAGTGTTTTTCAAGCAATATTAGTTATAAGTAATATTGCTTATTAATATTGCTGGTTATGTTACCCAGATTTCGAACAATTCTTTGCTTCCAGACAAGTACAGTCCTTCTCTGGACCTCTCATATATAGGTAATATATCTGTTAAACATTCTAAATTATACCACAACTGAAACATCTTTAAAACTTTGGATATTAAATGTATATAAGAACACTAATAAAAGACAAAAAAAATTAATTGAAATTTACATAAAAGCATATTTATGAAATAGACTAAGACTTCATAGCATTTTCATGCAACTGAGAAATACATTGTGCTTAAAACATAATATATACACATAGTCAAACTTGGTTAATTCAAAATAATTATTACATAGTACAGCTTAATTAACACAGAGCAAATTGCTGGTGAAAGTGGAAAACAGGGTGAACAACACATTGTTTCCAACAAATTTTACCATTTCACAAATTGCTTAGAAGTTCAGAACTGTCAAACTTTTTCTCTAGTGAAAAAATTTCATCACCTATCACAGTACCATTTGTTGTCAGATGTTTCTAGTAATTTTTAAGATGGTTACAAAATCATCACACCATAGAGATGATGTCAAAATTAATATAATATTCTTGCAATTCATATCTTTTAAACATTTCACTCGACAAATGTTAAAATGAATACAGAAAGCAGAGAATGAATTCAATACAGAAAGCAGAAAATGAATTCAAAACTGGTTCATTTTTTACCAGTTTTGAATTCATTTTCTGCTTTCTGTATTGGCTTTTCACTATTCACTGAATGTGAACTAAGCTATCCAGTTTTAAATTTCCAAACTAGTAATTTTTGAAATATGAGGTTACTTCAGCTACAAATTATCCAAAAATTAGAAAAAAATTGAACTGAACAGGTAATTTATACTGTACATTAATAGCAAACTCAAGAAAAATTTGTAAAACTCAAATTAACAAAGTTTGACTGTACTTTAAATATATAATAAGCCTTAAATATTCTTATATGAAAATTCAATAAAGCATTTTATGATTTTTTTTAGTTTTAAATATTTTGTATTTTAGAATTACAGTGGGTGATCGGTTAACGAACAGATCAGTTAATGAACAAATTGGATAACGAACACTTTCGCAAAAGATTTTTATAATCGGACAACAAATACATGTTCGGATAACAAACACTTCACTGAATAAACACAAGAAGCGATGTAAAACAATGAATACCGATTGGTCTTCCTTTGTCTTCAGGCAACAATTTGAAACTTTTCAGAGCGCAGGAGACGTCGACATCAACGTTCTACCCAGTATATACCAATCAGATAGTATTCCCCAAACTTTGAAACTCTCCCTTGTAATTCCAGCCTTTTGTATTTCTGACAGAAACAATTATTTTACGTTTTCTTCTGAAAATGCAGATTTATGCCAATATCTGGTATTAAAGATCTTTTGAAGAAGTGGGAGGATGTCAGAACAACGGTCTTAAAATGGCATCCAAACCAAGTTGAGGTTAATAGACCTAGGGATCTCTACAATTACAATGCTATTAATTACTTCTGAAAAATCATGAATAAGGCAGAAAAGCAATCGACATTGGACAGATTCTTTAACCCCACAAACAGAAAAAACATGACTAATAAAAATGCAAGACCGTGTATATATGTATTTTTATTATTACATATGAATAAACATAGTAAGAAAGTACATACTTTTTTATTTTTGAAGGGTCTCCAGAACGAATTAATCAAATTCCCATAGAAACCTATGGTAAATCAATAATCAGTTAACAAACAATTTGGATAGCAAACAAAGTCTTGGAACGGATTATATTTGTTAACCGATCACCCACTGTATTTGATAAAGTTAATTATTAAAAAAAATTTGTGAAAACCTAATGACTGACCTAAGCATAAAATTCAATATAGATAAATTACCAATATATATTTTAATATTTCATATTCTACAGAATGAAAAATATCAAAATTTTTTTGTAACTTTTCAGAATAGTTATAATAATACTACTACATTTAAATAGTTGGATACTATGACTTCTTTGCAATTTTAAAAAATGATATAAAATTTTTCCTAATTGCTCCAAACAATATCAGTAATTGTGTGTTTATTTTTATCAATATAATATAAAATATAAGATTATTTCTGACTTTAAAATGGCTACAATGATTTAATTTATTTAATAAAACAAGAAATTCTTAATATTAAAAACTGATTAAAATATATCAAATTTATTTTATATATTTTCATTAAGTTTAAAAAACCTGTATGATTATTATAAAAAATTGATAAAGTAACTACACAAAGCTAATGATGTAAATTATAATTTCATATATTGGAATGTAAAATATACACCAAGAACTTTAATTTTTGGAAAAATTATACAATGAAGTCAACAATTTATTCTTAGTGTACTGTACATAAATTAACAGTCATAACGGCAATATGGTATCTATCACTATTACAGTTTTTTAAAATAGTTTATGATAAAAATGATTATAAAAAAATTACACTAATACATTATTTATTATTTTTATTAAATAAAATAATTATATTATTAAATAAATTTAATATCATTAAAATGTTGCTGAGCTGATATAAATCATTAAATAAATGTATATATACATAACTGGGAAAAGAAAGATAGTGAGAGTTTATAAAATTTTTATTATGATAGTGTTATACTTCCAAGATGATATCTTTATCTTAAATTCTGGGAGAACTTTTCTAGTTTTGTGAAATCTCTAAATTAAAATGATTTTTATGGCATATCTTTATATATTATTTCTTCAAAAATATTCCTGTGAATTTTCTGTACTTAAATTGATTAAATTTTCATCCTTTACTTAATTTAAACAACATGTATCTTTTCTTTTGTATTGGTTTTTCAATTTCTAGATTTTGAAGATAATTCCTAAATTTTTGGAATATTTGTAAATCATTTACATTCAAATATCTTGTGAAAGAGTATCTCTCATTTCAAAAAAATCTCAGAATTTTTATATATCATATTTGCAAAACACTATAATTGTATACCAAGAAATATTGTAAAGCACACCAACCCTTACAATTAAGAAAGTATAACTGTCTTTTTGTTAACAAATATTTATATTTGATAACAAAATTAAATTTAAATAATTTTATTTTTATGTGCTTTAAATTAATTCAAATACATTAACACCAAAAGACATCACAATTGCTTTTAAATATAGAAAAACGATGTAAATTATTAGATTACAAAAAATTATTTTAACAAACTAAAATGGGAATCATATAAAGTAATATTTATATTACAAATTATTCTAATAATTATATCTAATAAAAGATATAAAATGAATATTAAACACAAATTTAAAGTATTTAATATCATAAAAAGTTTGGAAAATTATAATAATTTGAAATATGAATGAATTCATACAAATTATGTGAAATTTTATTAATGTAAACTGATAGCAATATGTGTAATTTTATATAAATGAAGTGTTGAATTATATATATATATTGATAATAAGATATAGTTTCTGTTTTCATATTGTGAATTTAATTACTTATATAAATTTGTATTTGTAAATGAATACATATTTGATATTTAAAACTTTTTCTTTTTACTTACCAAGCAGTTTGATGTAATATTCTATTTACTGCAGCTTGCTGATCATTTTTTTGACCATGTGGATTTTTATCATGAATATCTTGCTCAATACTAGAAAAATTGAATTATGGAAATAAAATATATAATTAAATAAAAATAACATGCTTTGGTGACTGTTTAAAACACTTAACTATTAAAAATGCAAACAATTTCTTTTTCAATAAACAAACATCCAAAGTAAAACAAGTTTTAATGTATACACCAAATTCCCACCACAGAAAACAAATCAGCATAACATTTGCTTAAAACTATTTGAATGGTAAATAATTTAAAGCAATAATAAAATAAAACTATTAATCTTAAATAAGAAAAAATAAATAATTTTCCGTAATTTTTTTTTAAGATTTTGTGTGGAATCTTCAGATATTTTAATTCAACTCTAGCCAAATTCAGTGCAAATATATATATGTTGAGCTTGTAATTAAATCATGAAAATGTAGTATTATATTTATTTTGGAGACATTTATTAAAAAAGACTGGCCTAAGAGTGGATAGAATATTAGCATTACCTGTTTTGTTAATAAATCACAGAAATTCATAATCAGAGAAAAAAGAATTTTTAAATTTTCTTTCTTTGGATGAAAAAATGGTCATATACATTAAATTTTATATTTTGGCATATTTGCTTATTACTAAAACAGCCACTGAATTATTTCATGAATAAGTTATTTATTTTTGTATTTTTTAAAAAATTTAACATTAAATATAACATCATATTTCAGACTCATGAAAAGTAATCAAATTACAATCATATTAAATTGTTTAATATCACGCTTAAAAATATGTTTGAAAATTTTAATGTATACTTCACCAATGTTCCCTCTAAGCTGTGAATGTATCATGTGTATATGAATGCTTACAGATTCTGTAATAATCATATCAAGTTAGTCACTTTTATGTTCTACACTTCCACAAACTGGGAAAGTAAATAAAATAATGAAAACACTAATCTTGTGTTTTTCCCAGCAGGATGGTAAAAAAATTACCACAAAATGAACACTTTCAGTCTGCTTCTAAGACCTGTTTCAGGTTGATGAAAATATATGTATATATGAATATTTTCATCAGTGCATTCCATCTTCAAAAATCAAAGCAATTTCATCAACCTGTAGCAGGTCTTAGAAGTAGACTGAAAGTGTTCATTTTGTGTTAATTTTTTCACCATCCTGCTGGGAGAAACATAAGGTTAGTGTTTTTGTTATTTTAGTTGCTTTCTGTAATCTACAGAAGATAGAGATTTACACTTTATCTAATGAATTAGAATCTTAATTCTGGAGGCATTAGAATTAAAATAATATGTCTTACTAACAAGACTTGACAGTGTGCATTATTGTTATTTGATAAATTTGTCATTATTACAATCTCTTAGAAATCTAATAGGATTAGAGATAATACTATCTTTAAACCTTGCCTTTTCTATTTATATGTAGCAGCTGTGCCTCTCTTTGATTCTTTATCAACAAGTATCTGAACCAGTTACCGGTGTTGGAGAAAAGACCATCATAAACAAAATAAAAATCATAAATGTTTTCGAACCTTACTGATCCTTTATCTTCTCATATTACATTTCTGTACATTTAAAATTTTTCTTCTAACAAAGACAGCTGGGATAGGTCAAAGATCAAGTAAAACTTGTTAATCTTTTATTGTGATAAGTCTTGCCTTTCATATTAAGGTTTCATACAATTGAATTTATTAACTTTTCATTGCATTTCATGTTAAAGCTAGTTCACGTTGTTTACACCATAATTCACAATTTGTCAATGAATATTTAAAAACAAATACTATGCTTCTTCCAATTTTTGTAATTTTGTATATTAGTATCAAACTTGATAATGAATCTTTTTAATTAATTCATTGTTAATTTAATAATAAATAAAATGAAAAGATGAATTTACTAATATGTTAAAAGTTATAAAAGTGATGAAGAAGTCAAAAGAAACAAGTTTATTTAAATTAGAATGGCTTAATGAGGCAGCAGAGTTATATTGAATAAATGAAATGTTCATCTGTAAAAAAATATTTATGTATGACATAAAAACTGATGTATGTTTACATTGACACAATATAAAACAAACTTGATTTTTTAATTAAAGTGCTACCTATCAAGTAATCTTGTTTACATGGTGTACAAACCTTAAATATCAAATCCTTTCATTACTAACAAAAGACTGCTGAATTTATTGCTTGACAATCCAATTGAAACAGTCAGAAAGTTTGTTCCTGTTAAGAAAATCTCTGAGTATAAATGAAAAGCATAAACTTTTTGTGACTACATATAAAATTTTAAAAAATGTAACTAAAATTACAATAGTAAATGAAAGAAGTTAGAAATAAATATAAAAAAGACAGTCAAGTACAAATACACAAATTACTACAAATTCACAACAGAAATGAACAAAAATTATTGTGACAATCATATTTTTAATTTATTTAATTTAAAATACATAATCTGGATCTCAAATTATTAATGTCTTGTCTCTGTACATCATACTTTTCCTGATAACAACAGAGTCATGCCAGTCATCTATGTAACTCCATTCAGGGAAAAATTTTTTAAAATTGAATTCATGTGACTTCCTGTCTGAACCAGAAGTTTGTATATAGTTAATTGGGGCCTCCTGCCCCTAAGTTTTCCACATCTGGTCTTGACTTTAATCTATCTAGCACCATTCTTGAGATCAGAGGACAAAAAGTGAAAATTTATAAGGCTGCAATTTGAAAAAAATTTTAGAACTATAAATTCCCACTGTCATCAGTCTGTCCTTCCTTAATCTCAAGAAAGGTGTTAGATAGAAGGTCAAGACCAAATATGAAAAGTTTAGGAGCAGGAGGCCCAATTAACTATATATGAACATCCAGTGTAGACTGGAAGTCATGTGATTTCAATTCAAAAATTTTCTCCTGAACAGAGTTAGATACATGACCAGCATGACTTCATTGTTAACAGGAAAAATATGATGTACAGGGCAAGACACTACTAAATTTAAATGCTTTATGATAAAAAATTGCAGCCCAGTATTGTGACAATCTCACAATAAATAACTGCTTGTTAAGTATTTTAAATGTTTCATTAAATGTTTAATGTAGCGACTAAGTTATATCTGTACTCTCTATACGATTAAATTAAATTTGATTTATTTGTCAGAAGTGATACATGAATGATATATACTGAAGGTAACACAAAAAACTATAAATACTTAAATTTATATTTACAGTGTATATTCCATTTTGAAAGCTAAAGTTTGTATGTGCAAAAATTTTCTGTTATACAAATTACAAAAAATTAGAGGGAACAATGTAACAATTGTGAAGTACTGTACTGTATTTAAAATATGTATCAAAGCAATATTCTCATTTTTATAAAATGCTGAATAATTTGCAAAAGTAATTAGGAAAAACAAATTATTTCATAGTTCATTTACAAATTATCTATGTATGCATGTATGCAAAAACTACATTAAAAAATGCTTGTATCATTTATTTTGTGTATTCATCATTTCTACTTACAAGTTAGATCTAGATCAAGAACATTCACCTCATCTTAAAGACAATTTTTTATTTGTATATTCAATATGATGTCTTTCAACTTTATCTTTTTTCTGATTTATTACTTATGAATATTTCTTAAATCGAAAAGTATTTATCTTGACCAGAACCTTATATTGTGTTTTTTTAACTAAAATTTCAGATAATTATTTGTAATACTGTACTAAGAAGTCTTAAAACTAAAATGCTTGTTTTTGAATTTGTTTGTTACTTTAAAACATCCTTAATATTAATGTTATCATTACATTATTTTATGTTTTAAATGAATTCCTTGATCCTTAGAAATAACAATTTTAATAGCTTTAATATAATATTAACACAATTTCTATTATGAAAACTATTCTAAAGTTTTTATTTATTTATATATAAGTAACATGAATAAAATACAGTAATACCTCGACTTACGCAAACCAGGAGTTATGCGATTTTGAAATCTCGTCGATTCGTCTTTAGTTTGAGTGCCATGCAACTCTTGATTACTCACTCCCCCCACACTATTGTTCAGCTTACATGTTCGGATGTGTCGTGCGGAATTGACACATAGCTACACTTTATTTTGTGTTATTTGTTTCTGTGTTTTTTATATCTACAGAGACTTGAGAGACTGTGTGGTGATTTCTTGTAACCGTGAACAAATCAAAAGACGAGATAAGGTTAACGAGAACATTTATTAGCTTACATACATCTGACTTGGATTTTACACAAATTGCAAAATTATACCCCAACTTACGCGGTTATCGCTCGGTCCCACCTATCATGTAAGTTCAGGGTATTACTGTACATTCAAATATTCCTAAATTCATTATATAAGGAATTTAAAGAAATTGATAATGAATAACATTTGACATTTGAATGTATTTTACTTATGTTATTTAAACATACATGAAAATGCTTTTCAAGCTTGCAAAAATTAAGGGACGATTTCTACTAAGCTATACCCCATTATCTGAATTTCTGCTACAATCTAAATATATAAAATTACTTGTCCTGACTGACTGAATGACTGATTCATCATCATACAGAGCAAACCGCTGAACCTAAAGAGGTGAAATTTGGTACACAGTTATAGTATGTCATGAAAACGCACACTAAGAAGGGATTTTTCAAATTCCCTGTGGGGGGAGAGAGAGAGGATTAAGGCCTAACTGGAAGAACGGCTTCTACTGTACTATTTTAGATGCGATTTTTCGTTTTCAACTACGTTTAGTCTTCATTGAGTACTTAGGTGTATTAAATTGATAACATTTCAGACATTGTTATAAATATTTTTATCTATTTCAATTTTAAAAATGTTTGAACCGTTTTAAATTTGAATTTGTTATTGCATATTGGTTCAATTATAGAACGATTGTAAATGTTCCAGAAAATTGATCAAATTGAAAATAGTTCGTTTGATTCTCGGCAATTCTCACCATTCTCAGTGGTAGGTGGTATATAACAATTACTATGGTTGTTGAAATACTGAATATAAATGGGGTTTGCTTGCAAAATCCTCGCAGGCAAAGCCATGGATAGTCCGTAAACTGCACACCTGCCGGGCTGTAATTGGCTCATGAATTTAAGGATTCCTACAACGTGAAATTCTTATAAAGTGGAACGTATCTACCACGTTATAGCGGGGTCGACTGTAATTATAATTTAATGTCAGTTCTTCAAATATAATAGTAAATGTCAATAATAGACTTTTCTTATAGACAAAAAGTATTAATTTGTGTGTTGCCATCTAGTGAAGAAGAGAGAAATACGGACAAATGTCCATTGCAGTTTTATTTAATTAATAAATCATCTGTAGGTTTGATTAGTGGTAAACATTCCGGGAATCATAAAGAAGCTACAATTAAAATTTGGTAACGATTGGTTCAGTAGTTTTCACGGTTAGTGGTCACAAACGAAAAATACGTTGTCTCTTTATATAGTAGTATAGAAGATAAACAATAAAATAACTTACAATGAAATTCAAATACTGTATTAATCCGTTTTATCCACACTGAGTGTCAGCATTATGGAGGCCGCCATTGTAACCGATTCACACCTTACAATGTTACAAAGTTAATCCATGGTTAAGCAGTTTGGACCCCAATCACCGTGGCTTAATGGCCCTACACTGTAATTGACATGAGCCCTGCTGTTGGTGTGATGGAGAATACATCCTTGATTAAGATGGACCTAGATATTACTATCAGCTACAAAAGCTGCTAGAGCAGTGGTGCTAAGGCCTTTATTAATGAAAAGAATGAAAAAGTGTACTTTGTTGATACTCTCTTGATCAAGATGGAGGAGGAAGCATTAGGAGTAGAATTAAACTTGATGAGAAAATTCTGCAAGTTCTTCTGTAGGAATTTCATAACTTGACAATGACCATTTCTTCATTAAATTTTCTGTTATTTGCTGGATTTTGGTGTTGCTGGTTTATTTATATGCATATACCCAGTTAAGTGGTTCTTCTGTTTATTGGTAGGGTAATTATAGTTTGTAATGTTTAAGATCAAGTTAACAGTTATTGATAGATAAATACAGTATGTATTCTTTCTAGTACTTTAAATATCATTTGGTGAAATTGGTTGGAGTTATTTGGATAGACTGGAAATGAAATAATTCTTTTCCACAAGAACTAGCAAATAAAACTTACAGAGATCAAATCACTCTCAGAAAAACATTAGATTTGAATAATGGGATAATGGGGTATGGTTATATTATGATTTGAAATAACAAAAATCTCACATTTTAAAATAAAAAATATCACATTTCATGGATAGAGAATATGGCTAATAATGAAAGAAATAGCAAAAATTCAAATAATAATAAAATATGCTATAAATTTAGACTCAAAAATAATATATGATGCTATACTGGAACAGTCTATTCACTGTTCCAGTAGAGCAGATATTTAAAGCTATATTTTCTGCAACTTTAAATATCTTACTATACAATTTATGACCCTATTAACTATATTAGAAAAACAGTAATTGCAAATCTAGTAAAATATAAAAAAACTACCTTAATTCTCCAATATATGATTTTTCTAAACTAGTACTTTCAATCCTTTTAAAAAATCATCTTCAAGATTTAAAACAATGCAAGAAAATGAAATATATTGAAATAAAAAATATGTTAAGGAGGTAAAAAATCCTATATTAACACATATGTTCAGTACCATATTACGTATTAATATAGGACTTTTACATACATAATAAGTGATGGCACTTAATGTCTACCCTTAATAACAAATTATTTAATATCTAATCATTAATAATAGCAAATTTATAGTCCAATTAATTACAATTACAGGAATTGTTTGTTTGAGTATCAATGTATCGGGCTTTGAAAAGTTTATTATATGCATGTAGCACAGTAGTTTAAATTGCTGATATTTCTTATTTCAATTACAAGCTAGCTGTTGTTAAAGATGGTAGCAGGAAAACAACACTGGATGAATTATTATTAATTAATAATAACAAATACAATTAATAAATCTTTGTTATACATTTATTAATTGTTTTAATATGTCCTTTTTAATGTTGAGTTCATAAAACTAGAATTTCCATTAATTATGATAATATATTTAATTTTCCTGCTGAATGTATCAGTATAGGTGAGTCCCATGGAAATTACAATATGCAGATTCCGCTGTATTTAAATTGGAGAAGCATTAGTTAATTTGGTGCTGTTTTCTTTGCAATGAAAGTAATAAAAAATAAGTTTTGTATCAGTGTTTAAAAGTTTTAATATAATTCCTAAGTTCAAAATTACAAAACAAATTTGAATATCACATTCAAAACCAATAGCCTTTACTTCATTCCAGCACTGAATTATTAGATTTAACAAAATATTTTCAGGTTCATTCATAACCCTTTTTCAGAATAAAAAAAAAAACAAACTACATGTATGCATTCCAAGTAATTGGAATGTTTGTTATATGATGTAATATTCAGTGCTGACTATTTGTGTTGAGTAATTCTTTTAATTAATTAAACTATGTAAGATTAAATTTCATAATTAGATTACACTTAAAATTTAAAAATATAATTATCTTCTAAATTATTAATTTAAATAAATAATGTATATTAATTTTTCAAATATAATTTATTTTGTGCATATGTTTGCTATTCAAAGTATCATCCACTTAGCAAAAAGAAGTCATAAGAAATGTATTTCTTATGACTTCTCTAGCTATAGATATTAAATAATTTATTGGATTATAATAATTACATTTAAAATTAATCTATTTTTATTTTATTACATTAGCTCTTTATGTTTCAAATTATAACACCACTTGTGGTATGGTTATAATTTCCAATTACAGTAAAATAAATCATCAATGTTAGTGCTGTTTTTAAATGTGTTTTATACTTAATTATTTACATGCAAACAAGGAAATTGCTATTAGTTTTAGTATTGAACCTTATTACATTCAATACAAAAACTAATCTACTTATCTTCTTTCTTTTCATCAAATAATTTTATCAGGAAGGAAGATCAAATATAAAGATATATTTGGATTTCTTTTGCAGAAGAAAAATAACATTTATTTAAATACTAAACTATATATCTGACTAAAAATCTATCTTAAGATACAAAGTTGCATTTATATAAAAATTGATATTTCAATAATTTTTAATTAATATATTACCTATGCTACAATAAGTATAGTATTTTGTAACATATATATATATATATCGTTGTCTCTTTAT
>NW_019384490.1:644778-678474 GCF_000671375.1 Centruroides sculpturatus
ATCGTTAGGGCCACGAGATCATTACAAGCGATGAAGCATCTTGAAAAAATAGAAATACATAAAGCGCATATAGCCACGGAATGTATTAATCACAGAGATGCAGAAGGTTTGGCAACTGCTTGGAAGTCATTTTATACTGACACAAGTTAATATATGTATCCATGATGATGGCATTATTATTTATTTAAGTTTATTTGTTTATTTTTATTTATTTATTTATTTTTATTTTTTCTGTTGTTCTACGCAGCCGCAGTTTAATTTTATTTAATTTTGTATTATGTAAATTTCGAATACTTGGTTCTTTTTGATATTGGAGTAACTGATGAAGGCCGCTAAAATTAGTCGAAAACGTTTTAGAGAATTAAATGTTTTTGCTGGACTGTTAAAAAGGCATTGTTTACTTATATTATTTGATTTAGTTCCAGTAAGATTTTTTGACTATTTTAGATGCATTTATGCGGGAAATCAAATATATTTTTAGACCCTTCTAAAAATTCTCAACAATATTTAGTGTTCCATCGTATATAAAGTTAACATGGGAAGCACATGCACATAAGTTTGCTTTATTCGAACTCCATCTTAATGTTCAATTTTATGTTCGAATTTTTGTTTATGAATGAGTCTGGAAGATCCAGCTTATTTTTTCGAATTTAGTAAACCTGAAGAATAACCCAGAAAGAGTTACAAAAACATTTATTATTCATCACTTAGTGGTACTACGCACTAGTTGGTGGTTGCAGTGAGTCTTAATTATCGTTATCCCGATGTGGTAAGCAGATATCTAAAAATTTTCTAATTAGTCTCAAAAGAGGGGGGGACCTAATTTTTGCACTTGGTAAAAATGGGTAAGATTGGCTAAAATCTAATAATCTTAATCTTTGCTATCATTACATTTTGTCCAAGAAACGCCATGCTCATCTGCTAGTAAATTTATAAATGAAGTACCCAAGTAATTAAACTAAAAAAAAGAAGCTTTTCTTTCTTTTTTGAGTTAATACTTGTAATATAGGACTTGTCTGTCCTATTTTACAAGCATTTAAAAATTAATAATTGGAATATTGATCTAAAATGAATTACATATGTGAATTACATATTTTTGATGATGTATAATCTGCAACAATTTTTTCACAGTATCAAAAATGGCCCAAATAATTTTACTTTTGTAATGTTAAGAAATCATCTGGACATAATAAAACATAACATGATGTCTTTTTGTTTGTGTGTTAAGCTTAATAAAATACAAAGATAAGCTTAATAAAATACAAAAATATAGAAGATACAAAATTGGCTACAGTTGCAAATTGGTTAAAATGTTCTCTGGCATGTTGCCAGAGAACATTTTAACCAATATGCAATTAAAAAAAACAAATAGTTCATTTCAAATTGGCAGACAGTATTTACATAAGACACTTAAGCTGTTTTAGTTGAGATGATAATGATTAATAACACCTGACCCTGATACCTCAACCAAGAAGACACAGATAACTTCTCTCTCTTTCTCTTTTTTTACATCTTGCAATTAATAAGTTATACTTCTATTTCCAAACCAGTGGACATCATAAGTTTAAAAGCAAGCCATTGATTCAAACTCAAACACATGTGCACACACACACACACACTTGAAAAGCAAATGCTCATCCATTTTTTAAAGTCTAGTTTGGTTATTGAGTTAGAAACCATTGATTATTCCACACATTTCTTTTTGGCCAACATTGTATAAAAATGCAGTGTGAGGATCATGAATACCGTGGACAAAGAAACACAACTTTTACGATATGAGAGTCTTTAATTCGCGTACAAAATACAGGAATATTGATCGGATGCCAGCTACAAACTCTATCCCTTAACTTATTACTTAATTTTAGTAACAAAAATTCAACGAACAAATTATATAACGCGACAATTCTTCCTTAGTTGAATGACTATTATACTTAGTTCTTCCAAAATACAAAATTGTCTTAGATCTATTTTTCATTTTTGTATTCTACAAAAATGAAAAATAGATCTAAGACAAGAAAGAAGTTGAAATGTAAAGATGAGAAGAAAGAAAAAGTCGGGTACCCAATAAATTCGGCGTTTTTCACGGTGAATTTTCATAAGTTGAGTGAGCCTCTCGATTCACAGGCAATGAAAATTACTTTCCTAAGGAATTTCGATTTCGCTGTACACTCTAGAATGAATGAAAACACCCTTCTCAGTTTTCGCTATTCTCGTTTTCTTTTCTCTTCGAAAGGTCCGTCTCGTCTCCACTCGGTTCCAAAAAAACTTTGAGAGCCTTCCTCGTGTCCTTTCCTCTCTCGTACTACACCCAAGAATGACCTCATGGACCCCGTTATACCCTGAGGGTCGCACACCTTCCCCTTGTTACTAAGGGATCACCTGCTGTTACGCCGTTAAACAAAAGTAGGGAGAAACTTCCAGAAAGAAAGACAATAGAAATGAAGACAAAGGGAAATATATTGAATAAAAATAAACTATAACTATACAATTATGGCACGTAGCCACAGCAGCAATTTGGTGCAAAAACATGCTTTATTTACAACAATTCAGAAATTTGAAATAAATCTATTTATAATCATAAAATTTGTTATGAACCAGAAAATGATGGTATTATCAATGAGCAATTACTTTTTACTACAACTATGAGGGTAATCCCAAAAGTAAGGTCTCCAAAACACTGGGGATGAAGGGGAACTTTTGTGCAGCTATTAGCAACACTGTTGTGTTTGTTGTTTCTCCACTCCCAAACATGCTTTCATGCACCACACTGGGATGCTCAGTCTTGGTTTGGCAGCTGTCTGTAATGGATCTCCTGCTTGGTGCTACCGCCAAGTGTGAGGTTTGTGCAGTTATTCAAATTTTGAACACAAAAGGCGTTAAACCAATTGAAATTCATTGCCAATTGATGGAAGTGCAAAAAGCCAATTGATGCAAGTCATGCACGGATGTCAAAAATGTCTGCAAGTGGTGTATGGAGTTTGCAGCTGGTCATACTGAAATTTATGATAAAGAAAGAAGCAGAAGACTGCCAATTTCTGACGAAACAGTTGCAAAAGTTGAGCAAACCATGTATGAAGATTGGAAGATTACTCTAGATAATATCTGCATTTTGATTCCTGGAGTTTCCCAAAACATTATTCATAGGATTATGCATAAGCATTCTCCACGACAATGCTCACTTGTCAAACCATCACTCTCCTGCAACAGTTTGGATGGGACATCATCACCCACCACCCTATAGTCTGGATTTGGCATCCAGTGACTACCACCTGAAAGAATATTTGGTCGAAACGTGTTTCAGTAACGACAATGAGGTGAAAGATGAGGTTCAACGCTTCCTTGACATGGCAGCAAGCTGGTATGACATGGGCATACAAAAATTGCCACAACGTCTACAAAAATGCATTGACTTGAAATGCCGATTATGTAGAAAAATAGATAAATGTTCAAGCTTTAAAATAATGTAAACATTATTGAAAATAAATGTTTCTTTGTATTTCTAAAAAATAGGAGACCTTACTTTTGGGATTACCCTCATACATGCAAATTTTCATGTAAGAAAACTGTTATACAAGATAGCTTCAAAAGTTCCCAGAATTATGCTGGGTTAGTCAATTAAAGGCAATGAAAAAGGGAACATGTAATGCATATCTTAGCTAAATATGTCAGAAATAGAGAAACATGTTCAAATAACTCTTTATTCGCTGTGAAGATGACAACACTTACCACTCACTAAAGGTCATGTTAGTGAGACATCATGAAACAGTGTAGCGATGAAGGCTGTGAAAGAACAACATGCAAATATCAAACTTTGTGTATTATTGGGGGAAAAACCCTCTGAGACCTTGAAGATGCTTCTAGATTCCTATGGAAGAATCTGCCATGAAGCATTCTCAAGCTTATGACTGGCATAAATGCTTTCGTGAGGAACAGGAAAGTATTGCTGATGATTTGTGAAGTGGTCATCTGTTAACATCAGCATCTAGGAGAAAGTCTTGGTTGTACACAAGATTGTGAGGTCGAAAAGATGGCAGTCAATTGAGTAGATTGCCAAGACAACTTTCAACCAAAATTCCTGCTATACCATCCTGTATGATCAATTAAACATGCACAGTGTTTGCCAACACATAATGCCATGAATGCTGATGGCAGACCAGTGAGAGACTTGCAAGATGTGTGGACATCTCATAATTAAAGTTATTTAACATCAAAAGGAAAGTCTTTTACTTTGCTTAATTTGTTTAAAAATTTGTAATTTTTATGCATTTTATATGTTGTATTTTATTTAGTTATAGCTACCATATTTATTTACACACTTGCTTCCATAGCAACAGCATTGGACTGAATTTTATATGTATTCTTGATAATACATTTAAATTACCCTGAAGTGCTTGAATATCTATCTATATTTTTTTTATATTCATTTCATCTACTAAAAGATTTTTTAATTTATTGCTAAACAAAGTTTAATTTATTGATATTTAACATTTGCTTGTACCCAAAAATCATTTCATTATTATTGTTATACCAATTGCTTTAGATCATATTTTATTCCTGTAAAACTTATCCATAATATTCTTAATATTATCAATAATCATTTCTAAGATACATACAGAATATATAAACTATAAACTAAAAATTATTTTTTATTGGAAATTGCTCACAGAAACACTTCAAATTCAGTCTACTAGTATATCCTTACTATTATTAGGTACCATTTCAGTATTAAATTAAAAATGCAGTTCTATTATAATCATCTATTCAGTTAGAAATTTGTATCTTTAATATCAAATTAGTTGAATTGCAACAAAAAGATATTATTTTAAGATCAGGCAGAGTCTAGCAACATTACCTTCTTAATTAATTAATAACTTTTTAAGCTAAGAAATCACAAAATCAAATTCATGATTCATTCATTATACACAATAGTTTTCTAACTCCTAATGAAAAAGAAATTTTCATGTTAAAATAATGCACTTTTTAAAAACATTGAAATCAATATTAATTTATATTTTATTAAATTTTAAATAATAATTAACAATATAAATATGAAAAATATTAAAACTATATATTAAACATTTATAAATATATTTCTTTAGCCTTTTAATAATCATATTTCTATACCATTTTGTAAAATACACTTTTAAATGCTTATCCATTATTGATATTAGCAATAACAATTGCA
The DNA here is from genome assembly GCF_000671375.1 of Centruroides sculpturatus. NCBI lineage: Eukaryota > Metazoa > Arthropoda > Arachnida > Scorpiones > Buthidae > Centruroides > Centruroides sculpturatus. Next base: position 649,964 of record NW_019384490.1, read on the forward strand.
AATCAATTATATTTTAACAGATACATTGAAATTTAATTACTATAATTTTGAATTTTATGTTATGTCATTTCAATAGCAAATTTATTTAACATGAACAAGTTGGGGACCATACGTTACTTAGTATTGTGTTATATCGTATTTGATTCAATTCTTTGGATGTAATAATATGAAAATTTTGATGGATAAATACACAGTTAATTATATTAAAAAGAAATAGGACTTGTTTATTAAAAGAATAAATTATATTTATGTATATATTCTATAGATAGATTATTATTTCACTCAGAACATTTTTTGACTTGATAAAAGCTCAAGTGTTATATTTTAGTAGTAAAAAACAATTTTTTAAACATCTTAATTATATATATATACTTGCTATATGATAAAGTTAAACAGAAAAATACTTTTATAATTTAAAATAATTCCACGTAATTCACAAATCACCTTTGAAATGGCCTACATGTAGTATTACTGACAGGATTTCCAAGTAGTGTTGTTCTTTCAGTAGGTTCTCCATACTATTAAAAAAATATAATATTACAATATAATTAAAAATTACTTCTAAACTAGAATTTACTTCTAAAATAATCATAATCAGAAAAATAAATCCATTTTGATATAAACTATTAAAAAAACCAAAACTACAGTAAAACTCTGATTAACCAAATGTCAAGTTAGCTGAACCACCACTTTCCATCTTTTCTCTCTTCTTCATTGATGTTACACTGCAATTCTCTTACACCATGCATTTGCAGGATCAATGATGCCTATTTGCTGTGACAGATCCAAATGATTAGTAGGATGCTACTAGGACATTGATGAATAAATATAGTATATGTACAATACTGTTCTGTTACCCTGTAATTTCATTCTTTACATGTTAATTCAGTTATCTAAATTTTCAATTATCTGAATCACCTGTAGAATAAATCAATTTGGATAATCAGCGTTCTACTGTAATTTTCAAAAGTCTTTAATCATAAAGAACACTCTTGGTACTTATTAATTACTTTTAAACTAAGTTCAGTTATTTTTTTAAATATATCAACAACTAGAAAACCTGATGTACAAATATAATCTGGTAGTTGTTGGCTTATTACATCAGTAATCAGAATATTTAAAATTCTAAATTTTTTCCTTGCAGAAATGTCAGCATACATTTGGTTGAGTATGGACTGCTAGATATCCCTCCAGACAGCATTGAATAGAGGATACTTTAATTAAGAGTATTTTATTATATGGTCTCTATCTCTGAAAATCTTTTGCAGTCCAACACAGCATCTCACATTGTTCTGCTCTACCCACCACATCTATGTTGTCATTATAATAATTCTTTATATAAATATTAGTTACATAGTAAAATTCATTTATTGTAATGACTATAAAACTTGTCTATACTGATAACAATAACCAATGTCTTACAGCAGGGCTTCTTAAACTATGGGTCGTGACCTTATTTGGGGGTCGCTTAATGAAATCTTGGGGTCGTGAGATTTTAATGCAAAATATTGAAAATAATTTCTGAGAGTTTGAAAATAGCACACTTTGTGTCGTACATTTCATGAGTTGCTCTTTATGTCACTTCTGGTGCAGTGAGAGTATGTTATCAGCCACATGCTGAGACTTATAGTATGAAAAGATGGCTTAAAAGTGCCCATTTACTTGATGATGATGATAACTGAAACCCTAATTACAATAAGCAAAGTTTCTGATAACTTTTGCTTTCATAAGTCATGTGAATGTTAAAGGCAAAGGTTAGTGAATAGTACAGTCTGTAACATGTATGATAAGTAATAATTTTGATTACTGTATCTATCTAATGTACTGTACATAATAGAACCACCTGAACTAATTCTGATAACATTAAATGACTGACAACAATAAGCAGATTCTACTGTACACACAATATATGTGTACAGTATTAAATGACTGTAAATATTTTAAAAATTTAATAAAGAATAATTGACAGTATGCCAGAAGAATATACTATTATTAAAATAATAAACATTTTTGAAAATAAACAGTGTGTGCTTAAATTGATTATGCAGGTGACCTGAAGTTCTATGGATAATGGATTATGGTCTAGGACAGGGATGCCCAACCACGTCCACATTGCAGCCCACTTAATATTTTATGTGGCCCACTGCACCCCAAATTTTTTAGGTACATTTTTATTTATTTTGGTAAAGTATGTTGTAAAAATTATTCTTGTTTCACTGGATCACTGGATACACTTTGATGTCTTAATTGGTGTTAGAAAATTGTTTTATGTAGAAAACTGTTATGCATGTGGGGTAGTACATACTGTTGTGAACAATTCTTTTCGTGCATGAAAAACATCAAAACTGCTGAAAGAAGTAGGTTGAGTGATTCCCATGTAACCAACATTCTTACAATTAAGACTAGTACCATAAAAGCAGATATTGACAATATTATAAAAGGAATGCAATGTCAAAAATTGCATTGAATTTATTTTTATTTTGTGTGTATATAATTTTTTTTATTGTCAATAAATAATACAGTATTTTTTGTAAACAGATAAACTTTGTATCAATAGACTCCAATGATAAATTCTGCTTGGTTTAGAATAGTAATACGTGGTACGATCCAAAAGTTCAGGGACTGCAGTAATGTATGACAACAAAAGCATGTATTTAAAGTTATAGCGTATGAAATGGATTCTATCAAACCACCCCTACGTGTTCAGGTTGATTTTGCCCATGTCACATGATTAAACTGCAAATGCTGTTTTTTTTTTTTTGGAGATAGTACCTTTGTTTTGCGATGTAATAAAAATAGAGTTTCAAGAACAGCGTTGCAACATTAAATTTTGTCAGCATTTAGGTAAAACATCTATGAAGACTTTAAAATTGCTAAGAAAGATGTACGGTGATTCTACCATGGTGAAATCAAAGGTTTAAAGAGGGCCGAGAATCCATTGCAAATGATGAACGCTCTGGCTGACCTTTGACTTCACAGAACGAGGAAAATGTTGAGTTGGTCTCTCAATTATCTAGACATTTTATGTCATTTGAGGGAATCCATTCATCGTAAATGGCAGCATATCTGGCAAAGTGGAGACTGGTACCTTCTGCATGACAACGCATCTGCACATCAGTCCCAAATGGTCACACAGTTTCTCACCAAATCTCAAATTAATGTGCTTCCACACCCCGCCTATTCACTGGACTTAGCCCCGTGTGATTTTTATTTGTTTCCATCAATGAAAAAGCATTTGCAGGGACGCCGTTTTGTGTCATCGGATAAGGTGAGAGCAGCATCGCAGGAGGCCTTACGGGAGGTTTCAAAAAATGGCTTCCAGCAGTTATATGAGTGCTGGCAAAAGTGTATCGTTGCCTAAGGTGATTACTTTGAAGGTGGTTGTGCATCAGCAATATAAACTTTTTAAGGTAAGGAATTTTAAGCCAAGTCCCCGAACTTTTGGATTGTACTATGTATCACAAACAAGGAAAGAAAACAAACAATGAAGTGCATTTTTCTGAATCACAAGTTTTTTGAATGTTATCATACATTGGCCTTGTTCTCAAAATAGAAACAACATAACTCAAGTATTGTTCAAAATGTTTGAGAAGCCTTTACATGTAATACAGAAGACAAGATATATAAAACTATTGATGCTAAAAAATGGTATTTTTATTTTTTTTAAAAATCATCTCAGCCACTAAAATTAGCAATATCTCATATACATTTGTCTCAGATTGATATTGAATAGATTCATATATGAATGTACTGTTATATAAAATAGAAATATTCAGGCTATATCAAGAATGTGTCATACAATTCTCAGGGGAAACATTGACTTTATATGGTAAATCAAAAACAAATAGTAATAAAAAAGTAGACATTTAAACTTTTTACATAACATTTATCTATGTACTGTAATAATCCAGCAAATTTTTTAAGATATTAAAAAATTCGATTTGCTGGATTGTTTAAAGGTTTTGTTTTTTTTACTTATGTACTGTACTATTACAATTTGTTTTTTTAAAGTTTATCCTTCTAATTATTCAGGAATATACATACTCATCATATAATTTCAGAAATTCTAACAATACAAGAAATATAAATATAGAATTGTTAATAATAAAAAAAAAAATAATAATAAGCCAAACTTCAGTTCACAAAATGACCTATAAACAATAGTAAGTTACACTTCTGAATCAAAATCTTCATTGATTAAGATAAGATTAAATATATATTTAATCTTATCATTAAATATATATTTATATTTAATCTTATCAAACATTAAAATGTAGTTTATTTAAGCTAGTTGATAGTAAAAATTTGCTATTTTTACCACGCTTTAACAATATTTTTAAATGATTGATTCTTAATTATTTAAACTGTCAATTATAATCAAGAATCATTTTTAGTTTATTAGAATTTTCAATATAATACAATAATACAATTTTCCTTTCAAAACACATGGAGTAAAGCCAAATGATCTTTGCAAAATTATTGGGTTACTATTGGGCTATGTTAATAATCATTGGCAAATTTGGCTTTAATCAATTAAAATTGGGTTATGAGTTATTGTTTATATATATATGTATATAGAGTAAAAGAACTAACTTCATGAAATGTTCAGTTTCAGTTTATACAGACAAATGTCTTGAATATTTAAAATATTAATAATTAATTAACATATAATACAAGTATAATATACATAATTATATATCAACAATATAATGCCAATTAGGCTATACAGTCGACTCCCCTACAACACTGTTGATTATTCCGTTTTATATGAATTCCATGTTGTACGAGTCACTTAGATTTTACAAATATGTGTGCCAGGCTGTGAACGGCTCACATATTTGTAAAATCTAAGTGACTTGTACAACATGGAATTCATATAAAATGGAATAATCAACAATGTTATAGGGGGGGTCGACTGTAATTTAATCATAAGTTTGATTAACTTCTATAACATATATCATATCCCAATAATAAAATAATTAAATCCTAAAAAAACATCAAATTATTTAATTATTTCATAAAAATATTTTTGAAATAAGTTTCTTGAATTTCTCTTATTATTAGCTATTAATATTAATAGTTTATTTTAAATAATCAAAAGTTTCTTCTTAAAATTATTTAAATACTTCAGTTGAAATATAAATTAACATGAAATTTGTAAGAGTGAATTATATCATCAAACGAATACTGTAGAGTAATATTTAATCTTGCATTAGTCATGTGTAATGTGAAAAAAAGCCATGCTAGTAACAATATCTTTTTAGCCTTTCAGTCAGTTTAAATTACGAATTATCAATAACTTTTTGACTATTCACAAACTGTTTCTTATAATAATCCAAATTGAAAAATAACAAAAATTCCATTTAAAAATCATAGATTATGTAAGAAATTTAATAAATAACTTCATAAGTTTGATTCAAGTATATATAATCAGCTACATTATAAAAATGTGTAGGTAGAATTTTACTGTTATTCAAATATATTTTAGTAAAAACAACAATATAACAAAATACTTATTTCATAAATATTTAAAATATAATATTATTATAAAAATAGCAATACAGCAAAGTTCATATTCATAAAACTACATTAAATATTACATAAAAGTATAAAACATATACAGAAAATAAACTTATTTATCCTCTGACAGTACAAAGATAATTACAGGATAAAGTTTTATTTTTAAATTATTTTAAAATAAAATACAAGTAAAAATACTTGTATGTACTGTATACACATTTACACTTTATATACATGTTGTAATGCATTATATATGATATAAATAAAAATTTTAATAAGTAATTAAATTCTAATTATAATTAATTTAAAAACAACATGAAAAGTTATTTAAATGATTGATTTTAAATTTAAACTGATACAAGATGTATAGGAAAATATAAATTATAAGATGGTGTAGATATTTGTCGACATACTTGCGAATTTTTATCTTCATCTTTACTGAAACAACAACCCATTTCGCATTCTCTCTGATAAACTACATTTAATCCATTATTTGTCAACTGAAAATAAAACGTCATCACAGTCACATGACCAAGACATATATCTATATAAAACAATATTTACGAAAATAAATTAAAATAGTTATATAATTTTAAATTAATTTATATTAAACTTAACCGATTATATATTTGAGGTAAAACAGATTAGATTAAATACGAAAAGAAAAAAAAATAATAATAAATTTAAATGTCGCTAGAGGGCGATTTTCAAAACTTGTTGGATACACGTGATTAAGCTTCTGCTCAACTGTAACTCGTAACCCGTACATGTGATTATTTAGAAATGAAATTTTAAGTTTGAATTAAGAAACGATTAAGTTTTCGACTGCTTTCTTACCAAATCTGTAATAATTGAAGGAGAAAAGGGGGAATATGTCGTCGTTATTATTTTAACTGAAGACGAAGATGGTGTTTTAATTTATTAAAATGTTAATCAAAGATGAAGATTCTAATACCGAAACATTTGTTTTTACGACGTAATAATTGTAATATTACGTTTTCGTGCATTAAAAATTGGTCTAGTTATGTACATACGAATTTGGAGCCAGGCAATGTTAATAATAAAAATTTCACTGTGAAAGAATTATTAACACTGAAACCAATAGAAAGAGAAATTTCAGTAAAAGTATGTTTATTTCAATGCATAATTTAAATGATTAATTTAGTAGTATAATTACTAATATTTAAGTTTTTGCAGGTTTTATAATCTGGAAAGTTAATTTATTGACTTAAAATATCGATATAAAGCCAGCTAGTAAACTACGGTCTATGAATAATGCATACATAGGGTAGAAGTTAAGTTTAGGTAAATTATGTATATACAATTTGTAGTCAAACTTCACTTATGTGCACTGCCATGGCCGCACAGTGGGGATCCACGTTCTAACCTAACCTATTCTAAATTACCAAAAAGTTTGACCCAATTTGTATGTATATACAACTCTGAATGAGGAATTTGCCATCCACCAGAGTTCAGACCTGCTTGTATGATCAAAAAAGTCAATGAAACCATACCTGTGTGTGACCCTTTGCAAGATATTTGCCTCCAAAGGTCAATTTTTACTGTGAACCAGTATATTGTCTATTTTCCATGCTCCACATTGGTCAAGACTTGCTGTCACTTGCATTGACTGATGCTCCACATGTACACTTTGGTTCTCACTGTTGCTCACATCTCAGTGCCTGCATGGGGGAAACTACCAACACCCCCTAAAGCTATATAACATCAAATACTCTATGAACAATCAAAAGGGCTCCTCAAAGCCAGCATAGTTGTATGGATTAAATACTTAAACACGATAGTCTTAGTGGAGCAATGCAACCCTGATCTTGTGCAAACTGGAAGTAAGCTGATTTTGGGGCTGTATTCTGTGTAGGGTCATATGTAGAGATATGATTCCTTTGACTGTTTTTGCTTCTATGGATATGGTCTATAGCAATGGTCAGCAACCAATGGACCGTGGAGAAATTTGAACATTGATCAACTGAAAGTTATGCAAAATATTACGAAAGAAATGCAAAATGCTTAGTTGCTTTTTACACTCATTGGGTTTTTTATTTGAATCTAAAACCAAAAATCAAGTGACTGTTATCAGTAAATAATGAACAATAAACAATATTGTGAGTGCAATTGTCGTCCTTCATGGAAAAGTGCAAAGAATCCATAAACTTGTTTCAAACAAGCAGCAATGAACTTTAGGCTTGCATTAATTTGTTATAATTAAACATGCGAGTTTCGTATTAATATAATAAAATTGAACTTTTGTGATCATTATTCTACAGATTTTGTATTGTTTAAAAAATTCAATAATGGTCCGTGGGATTCAAAATTGTGACTTTAGTGGTCCATGAGGTGAGAAAGGTTGCCAACCGCTGGTTTATAGCTTTGATAAGGTAGCAACTGTCTCCGAATAAAAAACACCTTTAATAATCCAGCTAATAAAAATTAATAAAGTAAAAATTTTTTAGATCGTTTCTTAATGATCTTCTTCAGTTACCATAACATAGAATAAATCGAACACAAAAGAGAACATAAATACGAAATTAAAATATAAATAATGGAAAAGTAGCTATGCTGATAAAATAAACGAAAAATATAAATTAAGCCAAAAAAATGTCTTTTAACAAAAATGGTAACTGAAGAAGATCATTAAGAAATGATTGAAAACATTTTTACTTTATTAATTTTTATTAGCTGGATTATTAAAGGTCTGTTTTATTCGTAGTATATTTATCCAGTTAGTTCATTATATAAGTATACCAACTGTCTCATTTAGAGATAAAATTATACCTATACAATGTACTTATAAAGTTCCATTTAGACATGCAATTTGTTCAAACTGACTCAACATATAAAAACACTCAAATGAACTGAATTGATAACCCTGTTTATATATTCAGTTTAGTCTGTTGGCTAGTTTTGCTTCTAGTTGGTCCAAAATATATAGGTCCAATTGGAACTTTGTAAGCTTTAGATTTTTCATTTTAATCACTATACTCTTTGGATTTAATTTACCAAAGACAGAAATGATTTATAGAGTTCAATAAATTTGGCAAGAAATTCTTTTTGTTTTATTGACATTGTTGAAAAACAGAACAGAGTATATTGAAGTACTGTACCAGACAGATCTTGTGCTAATACATTTGAATATGAAACTTTTCATATGTTCTTGGATACTGATTTACAGTCAGTTGAATGTGCCAACTTCATTCAAAATATACGGCAGAACAGATTTTACAAAGTCAAACTTTTTGACTTTTACAAACTTCAAGTTTCTGTTTACACACAATGATTTATTTGTACAAATTCAATTGCAGAAATTGCATGACCATGCTAATTGGCCTTAAAAGTAGCTTCTATATACCTTATAGTGGCAGATCCGAAAGTATCCAATGAAGAAGGCACTTACTCAACAATTAAAAGTATTTGAGTAATTAATAAGTACTTTTTATTAATGTGTGCACAATTGATTGTATTGCAGATGATCCAATAAATCATATTTGCCATTATAAATGTTTTTAAAAGCAATGTTTTGAAATTAGAAATAAATAAATTTAAAATTTTTGTCAACGGAGACGAATTAAGTCTCTGTAGCCCTTCCCTTCTATCCACCATTGATATAGTATACTTATTTATTTCTTAACACTGAATCCTGTAAAGCAGTGGTGCTGAAATTATGGCTCCCCAGGGCATATATGGCTTCAGCATGTGTTGATTCAACCTGCAAGCAAGTTTGGCATCTCTTTGTAAATTATAGAATTAGGCTATGTTTTTTTTAATATATATGGAATGTAAAAAATATTTGTGACCTGCCTATCTATTTGCCTGATTTATGTGTAATTTAGCCACCAATCATAAGTTTGAGTATCAATGCTGCAAAGCATGAAATGAAATATACAAACTTTAGTAGCTGATTGGAAATAACATTTTAGGCTACAATTTTTCAAATTGCAGCCTTATAAATTTTCACTGTTTGTCCTCTAATCTCAAGAATGGTGCTAGATAGATTAAAGTCAAGACCAGATGTGGAAAACTTAGGGGCAGGAGGCCCCAATTAACTATATACAAACTTCTGGTTCAGACAGGAAGTCACATGAATTCAATTGAAAAATTTTCCCCTGAATGGAGTTACATAGATTACTGGCATGACTCTATTGTTATCAGCAAAAGTATGTTGTATAGGAACAATACACTACAAATTTGAGATGACAAACACATTTTAAATTGAATAAATTAAGAATATGATTAAAAATTGCAGCCCAGCATTGTGACTATGTCACAATAGATAATTGCTCATTTATATCTTGATTTAAAAGCATATATGATTTAACTCAATAAAAATGTATGGTTTTTTGATATTATTTTTATGCAATGTTAATTAAGTAACAATAACTCCACTTATAATGCAAAAATTAAATTTCTGTACTTATAAAAGAAATATTGAATTGAGATGCTTTTAGCAATACTGTATCAAAATCTTTTATTCAGAGTTAATAAATTAAAATATTGACACTTATAAAAGCTTTTTAATTAATGATTTTGTTCAATAAAATTTATATTAAATAATTAATAAACTAATTATTAATAATAAAATGTAAATATTGTTAATTATATTAATTAATAAATATTATTTGAAATTTTAAGGGATGGATAAAAGCATTAAGAAAACATAAAAATATAATGTTCATAGATATTAATGATGGATCTTGTTTAGAAAATTTGCAAGTAATTGATGAAAATGGAAAGACGTAAGTAATATAAAAATAAATTTGAGGTAAATCACTGTAAAAATTATATTTTTGATTTTATGTAGGAAATTATTAAGCATGTAGTCAATTTGAGATTTTCTACTTCAATTTGTTCTTATGAACTGTACCTTATATATTATTTTAAATATTAGACAGATAGCATATATAATATGCTATTGAGAGGAGCATTCAGAAAGTAAGTTACACTCAAACAATGTAGGTCAAGAACACTTTATTGAGAGAAGCACTACCAGACAATATGACACACATACACCACACTATTTCTCTATATAAACCAGTTGCTATAAACATTGTCAGAATGTTGCATTAATTGTTTGATATCCTGATGATAGAAAGTCACTCCTTGGTCATTGAGCCAGTAGAGCTGTCTGAATCTGGTCATTGTTGACAAATTGGCATCCACCCAGATGTTGTTTCAGCTTCCCAAACACATGAAAATCACAGGGCACCAGATCGGGACTGTAGGCTGGATGCTGCTAGATCTCCCATCCAAAACTGCTAAGAAAAGTTTATGTTGTATGTGCCTTGTGAGGTGTTGCATTATCGTGCAAGAGGACAATGTCTTTGCTTAACTTTCCACGCCTCTTGTTTTTTACAGTTTTGCGCAAAGCACTCAGTGTTTCACAGTGTGACTCAGCATTAATGGTTGTGCCCTTCCACAAAAGCTCTGATACACAACTCCTTTGCAGTTGAAGAAGACAGTGGCCATGACCTGCTGATGGGGCAACTTTGCATTTTGTTCTCACAATGATGTGTGTGTCTTATGCCATCAATGCTCACTTTGTTCCTGTGGTGAAATGATTCACCTGTACCTCATCACTCATAATGATGTAGCTTAGGAAATCATTACTTTCCACAGCATAACATTGAGGAAGTCAATGAGACGATAGAATGATCATTGCTAACAGATATTCCCAACTCTTGAGCAAATTGTGCGACAGTCACTGTGCAATTGCTGAGAATCATGTCTGCAACTGCACTATGTCTGGTCTCACTGTTGTCCTTCTTTCAAAGAAGGCTAACAGTGAGACCAGACAGTGCAGACATTCCTGATCAGTCAAGTCTGTCCAGTCATCTTCAAACTGCTGGCTCCATTTCACTATGGTTCGATGTGACATGGTATATGGCTCATACACTACCAACATTTCACAATGAATCTCCATACATATGAGATGTTTTCCGAACAAAAAAATGTACTGTTCCATGTACTTCAACCATTGGCGTAAGTTTCCAGCTGAAGTGCCATTTTGTTCTCGTACTATGCAGCAAAGCTTGCTGTTACTCAAACAAAAATGCCACCGTAGGAAGCTGTGAACCTCAACTCTCTTCTATGCAAGCTTCATTCTTGTTGTGCAATGCTGCCATCTTTGGGGGAGAAATGTAACTTATTTTTTTGAATGTTTCTTACACATCTAGTAGCATACTTATATATAATGATAACTCCATACTATTAACATATTATCAACACAAACTTAAATCGAAAAAGTTTAAATAGTATCTGGTCTTAACATTCCATTTTCAATAAGCCAAATTTACATTGTTCCAATTATGTTCTAAAAAACTCTGCATCTTGGTATAATAGAATTTTTTAAAACATAAATGGAGCATTTCCTTTTTAGTTTTTCTGTTATAATAATAGCAAGTTTTATTTTTTTAGAATTTAGAGATATAAATTTATATTGATGAGGATGGGATATTTAGTTTTGAAAACATTCTAAATAAAACTATTGATGGGTTTTTGATGGAATTTGTATTGATGATGATATATACAAAATAAGTAAATGTTTATGATTGGATTATTTAATATTTCTAGAATGACCTTTTTAATATCTAAAAATATAGGGAAATTTCATTTGGATGCTCAGTGCAAATTGAAGGTGTTTTAGCAAAAAGTACCCATAAAAATCAAGAAGTTGAATTAAAATGTTGTTCTTTGAATGTCCTTGGTAAATGTGATGGACTAGTAAGTATGGATTTTTCAATTATATTCCTATATTTACTTAATTGATGACAATAAATGAATTTTAAAGTATTATTTATTAAAAATTTAATCAGATTTAAATTGTTAATATGTTTTTATTGTAAAAGTTTAGAAATAAAATTATTTTTGATAATTTGGACAGTAGAATTTATTTTAAATATAACATTCCTTCAACTCTATCAATGATAACCTGCATGATATTGATAATGATAGTTTGGTTATGCAAGACATAGTCAATGTCTTATATAACCAAATTTTGCATCAGATAACTGCAAAATCAAAAAACTAAGTTCACTCAACATTCTCTTCTTCTTTTCTTGTTAAGTTTAAATATGCATTTCAGCTGGATTATGTTAGTTTTTTTCTGGTTACAGACAAAGAATAAATATAATCTTAAAAGTAATAATACTTTATATAATTGTGATAAATTGTGACATGCTTTATTGAAGGAATATAGTGATATTATCTCTAGGATAAATATATATTTTAAAAACTAAAAATAATTCACGCATCTTAAAATTAGATAATTTTTTTTTACAGCTGATGCTAAACATACAATAAAAAAAAAATAATAATAATAATAATAAAATTTTAAAAATTGAAACAAATTTTAATCAATTTGATTAAAACTGTCATTAGTATATTGTATATACAGTACTGTATTTACTTGCATATAAGATCTTGCATATAGGATGAGGTGTGATTTAAAGATCAAAATAAAGAAAATAAGATTTATTAATACAATTCTAATTTTATTTAGTTTAATCATAAATAATATATCAAATGCATGTAAATGCACATCATTGTTCAGCAAAAATTACTAGCATTTTAAATTTTATTTTGTAATCTTGTAAAATCGACAACATAATTTGTTTATGTAAGGCTGGATAATTGGGAACCTTTTTTGCCAATTCGTAACAGTCAAATCCACTCTCTGTCGATTACACTTATGAGTTTCTCTAAATTCTGATTTCCAAATAATCTTGTTTTCACGTGGGAATGAATTAAAACTTATATCGGGTTTTTGTGTAATTTTTGAATTCAGTTCAAAAGCCTTGCTTTTCATATTGCTATTCATCTTTACTCCTGACAATACACAAGAACAATTCAAATGGCCCAGATAAAATACTTTTGTTTTTAAACACCAGAAGGTGAGAATCAGGTAAAAAAAATGCAAATACACAGTTTTCAAAACTTATTGCAAAAACAAAAAGAATCCTTTGCTTGCATGTATAGGACAACCTAGGTTTTTGAAGCAGTGAAAAATGAATAAAATCCTCATCTTATATGTGAGTAAATACGGTATTTAAAAATTAAAAATATTATTCATTTTTTTTTGTCCTTTATAAAAGTTACATTAAATTTTGTGATGATTTAATCAATTCTTTAAATTTTAGGGCTTATCACACTAGTGAATATGATGTTACAAATGAAAGTACATTGGGTGATCGGTTAATTAACAAACAGTTTGGACTACGAACAAATTGGATAACGAACACTTTCGCAAAAGATTTTTATGTTCGGACAATGTACACCTAACAGAACAAACACAAGAAGAAGCGACATAAAATAATGAATACTGATTGATCTTTCCTTGTCTTCGGGCAACAATTCGAAACTTTTCTGAGCACGGGAGACATTGACATCGACACTCAACCCATTATATACTGATCGGATAGTATTTATCCAAATTTTGAAACTCTCCCTTGTAATTCCAACTTTTTATTTTTCTGACAGGAACAATTCTTTTATAGTAGTTGGGCAGGCACTCGTTAAGTATTGCTTCGGTTTTTATTTTTAAAAGATGAGAGTATAATAGCAAAAGTAGAGTGGGCAGATGTCTGATGTTGCTGGGAAGTATGGCTTGAACAGGTCTACAGTAGGCCACAGTTCACTCTTATCTAAGAAAGATACAGTATAATCAAGAAGACTCAAGCAGCTAAAGGAGTAACAAAAATTACATCTGAGAAATAAAGAACATTGAAGAGCTCATAACAGAACCTGAAACAGATCTGATGACAGAAGAACGCCAAGAACTCTTGAATGAATAACACCAAAAAACTCGGTGAAAATGCTTTCTTCTGAAAAAGAGGATTAATGCTGATATCTGCTATTAAACATCTTTTGAAGAAGTGGGAGGATGTCAGAACAACGGTCTTAGAATGGCATCCAAACCAGATTGAGGTTAAATAGGCTTAGGGATCTCTACAATTATAAAGCTATTAATTACTTCTGAAAAATCCTGAAGAAGAGAGAAAAGCAATTGACATTAGACAGAATCTTTAACCCCCACAAACAGAAAAAACATGATTAATAAAAATGCAAGACTGTGTATATATGTATTTTTATTATCTATACTTCTATACTAATATTATAAAGAGGTAATGTTTGTAAGTAAGTTTGTATGCAGCAGGTAATCTCCTAAACTACTCATCTGATTTCAAAAATTCTTTCACCAATATTTAGAATGGAACTTCAGGGTGGACATAGGCTGTATATTTTTCCAGTAAACATTCATATAAATTAAAAGATATAATCTAGGTTAAGGCTTTTATGTCCAACAGATGGCGCTACGAGTACGACGCCCTAAGTTTGCTTTTCTGTGAGGCATTATGCTTTTCTGTGAAAATGAACTAAAGCAGATCATCTATCTATTTATATAAATAAAAATGTAATGTTCGTTTGTTCCTACCGATTCCTTTGAAATTTATACACAACGCTGCATTTGAATACGCACGTATTTTTATATAATATACATGTCAAAATTCAACCCCACTGAAGGAAGATGGTTAGGATTAAGGCTTACGGTAAAGAACTCTGCTTCTATTTATACTATTTTAGATGCGGGTTTTTGCGTTTTTGATTGCATTTTAATAGGGTATATCAACAGAATGTACACTAAGAAGAAATTTTTCAATATTTCCCCCGCAGGGGAGAGAGACAGGATTAAGGCTTACTGTGAAGAACTTGGCTTCTATTATACTATTTTAGATGTGGGTTTTTGCATTTTTGATTGCGTTTTAATAGGGTACGTCGACAGAATGTACACTAAGAAGAAATTTTTCGAAAAATTTCCCCCACGGGGGAAGTGTTATAAATTTATAATAGATACATTTTGAGCCACAACAGTGCGTGGCGAGGTCTGCTAGTTACATATAAATAAATGTAGTAAGAAAGTATATATTTTTTATTTTTTGGAGATTCCAGAATGAATTAATCAAATTCCTATGGTAAATCCTATGGTAAATCAATAATCAATTAACAAACAATTCAGATAGCCAACAAAGTCTTAGAACAGATTATGTTCATTAACCAATCACCCACTATACTTTATTTTATATCTAAGTTTTTTACAATTAGTATAGAATAAAAAGTGACAATGTTACAAAGTTAATCTTAAATATATACTAGTACACCTGTAGGGAACCCGTTCTTGATCAGCGGATTCCGACCCGTTGGTTTGTCTCACCAATTAACCAGTCCAATATTTCCACAAAAAAAACTTTATTTCACTCTCAGGGACCGCTACTTCACACTCTCTCTCCCTCTTGTGTCCCGAATTCCTCTCTCAAAAATTTCTTCCCGCGTTTTCTTCCCCGGTCTTAACGGCCCCTTGTTAGCGTGTGTCAATGGATGGATCGCATCTGCCCCAACGAAACCCCCCAGAGAGGGAGGGCGAGAGGATCCGATATCACCACAACACCCAAATGCATCTTGGACTCTTCAGGTGGGGTTTGATAAAAATAATGATACAAAATATATACAAAAATTACATTAAAAAGGTTCAAGGTGGTTTGTGGTGTCTTGAAGACACCACAAAAGAAAAACCAATGTTTTCTTGTATATGCTGTACAATAGATTCCTTCTTTCTCTTTATAATTGATCTAGCTGTGGACAACAATCGGGACCTCTGGAGGATTGACAAAATTATTACACCAAAACATTTAATCAGTTACTATACACATTTACAATCAGTAGCTCAGTAGTAATTGGATTGATTATAAAGAAAAATAGAGAAAAAAGAAGGAATCTATTATACAGTACATATAAGAAAATATTGTAAAGCCAAACAACCACCTGATTACATAGGGCTAATTTTCTGCAATTATATTTAATTAATTACTAAATAATTTGTCACTAGAGTGAAGCATTAGGTGCCATCTTGTTAAATTTAATAATTATACAGTCGAGTGTCGTTTATCCAAAAGTCAGTTATCCAAAAGAATTCCAGTCGGAAAATTTAAATTTTCGCTAGTGTTGTGGTGCTGCAATCTTTGGCTATATCCAATATTTTTGGCTACTCCAATATTTTTTATGTTTGTGTATGTGTTTACTTGGCAGCACTGTTACTTTTGTGTGGTGTTTTTCTGAGGACTGTGTTATGCTGAATCAAACATTTTTGATACTAGATCAACTTCTAAAGTATAATTTTTTTTGTTTTTATATTTCTCAATATATTCATTTCATTTGTAAAAAATAAAGAAATAATTTTTAATGATACAATAGCACAATTATTATTTTAAAAAGTTTACATTAGGCTTAACATTGACGAAAATTCAACACGAAGCGACACGCAACGGAGAAAAATTTCAACATGGGATAGGTTAATATATTTTTTCGTACATAATCGGTTATCCGAAAAATAAGTTATCTGAACAACCCCAGTCCCCAATTGATTCGGATAAACGATGCTCTACTGTTAAATTAATATTTATTAAATAATTTAGAATATTCTGGAAGAAAAGAATCGGCATGGATTGGGACTCAAACCCTCAACTCCGGCTTACTGTGCAGATGCATTTTACAAATTTATTGGGTTTTGTGACGTTTATTTATGTAAGAAAACAATGGTTTCTTTGTGATGTCTTCATTGTTATTTGAACCTTTTTAATGTAATTTTTATATATATTTTGTATCATTATTTTTATCAAACCCCACCTGAAGAGTCCAAGATGCATTTGGGTGTACTAGTATATTTAAGATTAACTTTGTAACATTATGACTTTTTATTCTATACTAATTGTAAAAAACTTAGATATAAAATAAAGTACTTTCATTTGTAACATCATATTCACTGGTGTGATAATCCCTAAAATTTAAAAAACTGGTCAGGTTACCACAAAATTTAAGATAAAGAAGTAATTGTATTTATAAATACATGGGTTGTTTAAAAAGTTCCCAAACTTTTTGAATAGCATGTCTCCAGTTGGTTATTTTTTAATCTGCTTGAAGGTGTTGTGTCCGCGAAAACCTCCCGAGTAACCTTCAATCTGTTTGTTGATATCTTGTTTTGGTGATTAGTTATGGCCGTTTATGTGAAGGGGTGTTTGTGGGGTTTGGCAAAAAATTGGATTCGCAGAAATGAGCTCTTTGAAGGCGCAGCATTGTTCTGTGAAATTCTGTGTGAAACTTGGGAAATTCTTCACAGAAACTTCCCATGGATGGGTGAAACATCCACCTGCCTGAAAAAAGCTCAACAAGTTCTCTCAAATGTTAAGATGATGATGACTGTTTTTTCGATGCAAAGTGGTTTGTTCATCACGAATACCTACCTACAGGCCAGACAGTCAACACAGATTTGTATTATCTGGGGGTTATGAAATGCCTAAGAGACAGAATCAGGCAAAAACGGCCAAAACTTTGGAGGAGCAGCAAGTGGTTTTTCACCACGATAACGCGCCAGCTTATTTGTCCCTCAGAACTCTTTGGTTTTTTGCCAAAAACAAGACCACTGTGCTTCCCCACCCACCCTACTCACTTGACCTGGCCTCATGCAACTTTTTCTTGTTCCCAAACTAAAAACCATGCTCAAAGAAAAAAGATTTGCCACCATTCCAGAGATAGAAAAAAAAAATGATGGAGGAGCTTATAAGCATTTCAGAAAAAGCATTCCAGGACTGTTTTAAAAAGTGGAAATACTGTTGGGATAAGTGTATACGTTGGGGAGTAGACTACTTTGAAGGGGACCCTGACAAATAAATTGTAAGTGAAGTATTTTTTTTGTAATAAATAGTTAGGGAACTTTTTGAACAATCCTCATGTATGTATGTGTATTTATATATATATGTGAGATTAGCAGTGGGCCACTGGGCTCATCCCAAATGACCACTTACTCTGCAACAGGTTGGTAAAACCCGTTCTCGGCTTGTTGGATGGCTAGGAGGGCAAAAATTTGAGTGGGGAGTGCGTCGGTAAGTCGGCAGGTGTCCTTCAGAGACAGGAGACAGGTTTAAAAACAAAACAAGCATTTATTTATATAACTAAGCTAGGATACATAGGTTAAATGCGATTAAATAAGTTCACTGTATAAAAGGGACGCTCTAACAGCTTTACCTGCTAGTCTGAGAGAGAGTTCACAAAGCTCTAAAAAGTACAAATACCTCTCTGCGGATATGTCTAATATGCGTTCGTTGAATATGTTCATGGATGGCGATGGAAGTTCAACTGGTTGTGGTTGGTCGTATGTCCTTTCGGTCCAGAGTATGGAGACAAATATGGCACATCTACCAAGTATAACTTCCGAGGGATCGCCCTGAGCTTCCGGGGACTCGAGCTTTTATACGTTATTCGTGGGAAATGAGTCACGTGATCGACTTCAGTTGACACTTACGGTGCATTCCGATCAACTAACTGTCAACTTTCCCACCATAATGTGAAAACAATCGGTGACCTCCGATATACTTCTCACCAAGAGTGGGTTTTTCCATTGGAGTTATTTACAAAGATTTTTCCGACATCGGGGTAAAAATCACGGATTTCACATATATATTTATTTATTTATTTGTTTTTGAATGCCATTTAATATATTAAAATATTAATAAGTCTTTAAAAGTAGACTTTTTTGAAAATATTTTTTATTATTATAATATTTCAAGTTTTTCTAGTATTTTTATATATAAGGTTCTCAGGGATGTATAGTGCTAACCCTCAGAATCATGTTTCTGATGTAATTGAGTTTGAATGTTTGAAAAAATTCCAAAATAATGATTTGACAGCCACATCTACAGGTAGTGTTTGGAGAACAAAAATATTAACATACAACTATTCGTACAATTTTAGGATTTTTTCAAACATTCAGACTCAGTTACTTCAGAGCCATGATTCTGGGGGTTAGCATTATACATCCCTGAGTGCTACATACATACATACATACATACATACATACATACATACATACATATATTGAATATTGTACTGAAAAATAAATTATATATATATATAATTTATTTTCAGTACAATTCCAATATTTTATTGTTTGAAAAATATATATTAATTCATTCAACAAGATTTAATATCAGATTCAAAATGATATAATTATATATTGTCATAAATGAGAATGTCAGCTTATAAATTGTAATTTAACATGTTTTATTGAGTATGTGTATGCATAGATAGAATGTAATATGATTATATTCCTTTAATTAGTCTACAAATTCATCCTTGCACTCTTGAGTTTATCATTTATCATAAAGATATAATACTGAAATTAAATTTGCATTCATAACCTAATTAAAGGCCTTCAATTAAAGCAGTAAGTGAATTTGTTTTAAAGAAAAGAATTGGAGTTGATTTTGAAATTTGGTTTTATTTGTAATATATTTTCTAGTTTCTATGACTAATTAGAGTATTTCCATAAAATGAAAGAACAAAAGATTGGATTATATTTCTGTATTAAAATTTTATTTTTTTATTTCATTAATTTTATTAATATTAAATTTAATTATTTTTTCAATGTTTAGAAATTTCCATTTTTACCTCGACACAGTCCAACTGTAAAAGAAACAAGACAACATTTACATCTTCGACCAAGAACTAAAGATTTTGGTGCTCTTTTAAGAATTAGAAGTTTAGCAACATTTGCTGTACATAAATTTTTACAGGTATATTTTATTATTCATTTAGAATAAGAATTTACACACCTTTAGTTCATATTTTTAGAAATTCTAATTTGGAAATTATTTGTTTAAAGTAACTTAAAATTTTGAAGAAATATGATTTTACAAAATTTAACATCTCATACTCCCTCATTTTTTCCTCACAATTCTTCCTGTGTTTCATAATTTTGTTTTTACAATTTAGTCTCCTGCTTCGCATTTAATTTTACTTCAACTTTTTCATATTCTGTTTTGACTGTTCTAAAACATTAAATATTCTAGCAAGATTGTTAATAACATCAGTTTTTTCTATTTTTTTTTATTTAGTTATTCTTAATATACACATTTTATTAAACTTATACTGTAAATTTTGTATGTTATTTGCTTTAAATGATTGAAACTATGAATTAACTAATTTAAATTTCATTCAATTGAACACAGCATCTTCACAAAATAACTCTGGCATTTAAAAAATTTATATTAATTTTCGTAAAAGAGATGTTAGAAATTCATTTGTTCTGATATCCTCAGAAACTCAAAAGTTTTGGTATACATGATGTTGAGTAAAGTAATATTATGATTACATTAACAGTATCATGGTAACTGTCCAACAGTAAAAGCAGTGTGCGATTTGATTCTTTAAAACTAAATTGCTGTTCATTAAAATTTTTTACTGAGTATGGAAGTAAAGTGTCTACATATAAGATAATTTGTCAGTACAGTCGACCCCCCTATAAGATAGAGATACGTTCCATTCTCTAGGAATCCGCTTTCTTACGAATCCTTCCAATCACAACCCGACACGTGTCAAGTTTACGGACTACGGCTGTTTGAAAGATTTTCTTCCATAAAATTAATCGATTCTAGACTAATCCGACTCAACATTTCCAAAATACGTATATATTTTTTGGGAATAATCCGTATAAACTACGCTATAAACAAAAAATTGTAGGATTACTTACCGAGTGTCACCATTCGACATTGCCATTGCTCAACATTGTTTTCGTCGCGGAACAGCTCAGCAAAGAGCGGCCGATTTCTAACAACTTATTTTTCTGTGAAAACTTCGTAGAACTTCGGAGACATCATTAATATAAATAATTTTAATCGCCGTTGAATAAGAAATGTTTCTTTCACAAGAAATGTATAAAATTACAGTACTGTATTAGACTTACGGTACCTAATTTACATACTGACAGACGATAGTTAGCGTAAAAATCTCCGTAGCGTGGCGCCACGCTAGACGGCGGAAATTATATATTTAATTATAACAAAGTTACAATAAGTTAATATATAATTATATATACAGTACCTAATTTATATATAATTAATATATAATTATATGTACAGTACCTAATTTATATATAATTTATATAATACTGTCCAGACGATAGAAATCTCTCCGTAGCGTGGCGCTACGGACGGCGGGAAAGTAGTTCGGCTTCCCGATGACGTTTGAGGTGTTTATAGGGAACTTTTACTATTTTTTACGGATACCGGTAGCAATTTTTTCGTAGTTTTATAGGAATCGTAACTATAGGGACCGTAATTATAGGGGGGTCGACTGTAGTTGCAACATTTTAAAAAGATGGAGTGTTTCAAAAGGAAAACTGCCTTGGAGAACTTGCATATTAGAAGATAACATAGAATAAATCTAAGTTTTTCATGCTAAAAGTCCATTAAAGCGATTGGCATGATACAGTTTGGAATTACAGATTTCTATGATTACCATACACAAAGTGGTACACAAAAGGATGCATTTCATTTTAATAATTGTGTTTGTGTAGCTGTATACAACAGATTTCCTAATAGGTGGAGTTGAGGGGATGGTTCAGTTTTATGGCCACCTGGAAGTCCAAACGATATCTCTTGACTTTTTATATGGGGACATGTAAAGAACATGCTGTATGCAGAACTATGTGATTTTGACCAGCTGCAAGAGACAATAACTGATGCCACTACAATTATTAGCCTGACATGCTGTTATGGATGTGGAAAGTGAACAGATTATTGCATAGGCATTTGCAGGGATGTGAAAGGAGCAAAACTGAAATGTACTAAATGCCAAAAAAAAAAAAAACTTGAAACTGTGTCTTTTCATTTAACCTTGTAATTCATGTGAAACTTTTAATGTTATTTATTAAATTGTGTATGAAATTCCAGAGTTATTTGTAAAGACCCAGTATTTTTTATTGATATATTCTTTATTGTAATGAATCTTTTAAATAATTTTTATAATACAGTAATTAATTATTGTAATTTTAAACTTATAATAAATTGATAGGAAAGAAATTTTCTTCATGTGAATACTCCAATTATAACTTCTAATGATTGTGAAGGAGGAGGAGATGTTTTTTCTGTTCAGGTAAATGTATGTTAAAAAATTATTAAAATTTTTATATTTTCAAATTACCCATAACACTAAAATAAATTATTATTACAAAAAAAAAAAATATAATAAATTTGACAATATTTATAAAATAAAAAATATAGTACTGTGAACAACCCTTTTAGAATAAAATTTGAATATCTTTAAAAATCCAATATCCAACACTTTAAATATAAAAATTTCATGATCCAAAAATTCTATTTTTTGTATTATAAATTAAGATTTTACTATAAAATGGACTTTAAATATTTTGTTTGTCATGATTTAATATAAATAGTATAAAGAATTTGAAGATATTTTTCTTATATATTATACAATCATTTTTATGTATTAATATTTAATTCTCATTCATGAACAAAAAATTGATGCTATGTTGTATTCTCAAATTATATATGTTAATAATGTTTATATTTCATAAATTATACTATTGAACAAGGTAGTACAACTTTTTGTTTTAGTCAAATTGTATCTTTGAGCTTAAATTACAGGTCAGAAAAATAACTTTTTTCAGGTATGTGGAATTTTCCACATACCTGAAAAAAGTTGTTTTTCTTAAAATAAGACAAATGTCTTATTTGGAATGTGTTATATGGAAAATAAGACAAATGTGTTATTTTCCATATAACACATATTCTATTATTTAATTCTTAATTAAATAATAGAATATGTAACAAAATATAGACTATAGCTAGATAAAAATTTTGTTAGTTTTATGATATATTGATAGTTATAACATATTGGACCATATAATGTATATAGGAGGTTAGTTTATTAAAGATTCAATGTCAATTTCAGTTAAGTTAAACATTACAGGCTTTTTTCTTGAATTTATAGTTATTTCTATAAAAACAATAAACAAACATTTACCATATTAACTCATATATAAGATGAGGTGTGACCTTAAAGATCAAAATAAAGAAAATTAGATTTATATGTACAATTCTAATTTTATTTAATTTAATCACAAGTAAAATATCAAATGAATGTAAATGCACATATTGTTCTGCAAAAATTACTGACATTTTAAACTTTAATTAAGGAAAAATCTTGAAAAATCAATAACATAATTTATTCATGTAAAGCTGGACAATCAGGAACCTTAATTTGCCAATTCTTAACAGTCAATTACACTTATGAGTTTCTCTGAATTCTGATTTCCAAATACAGTAATCATCTGTTTTCATGTGGGAATGGATTAAAACTTATATCAGGCTCCTGTGTGATTTTGGAATTTCAATCTGGAATTCAACTCAAAAGCTTTGCTTTTTCTATTGCTATTCATCTTTACTCCTGACATTATACAAGAACAATTCAAACAACCCAGATAAAATACCTATGTTTTTAAATACAAGATATTTTACCAGATTAAGCATCTGGTAAAATATGTAAATACGTGATTCACAAAAATTATTTGCAAAAACGCAAAGAATCTTTTGCTTGCACCTATAGGACGGCCTAGGAATTTGAAGTTGTGATAAATGAATAAAAATCTCATTTTATAAGCAGGTAATTATAGTTTATATATAGTCTTGCTGAAACAAACAGTTGTATTAACTTTATAGTCATAATGCTTCCTCCTAGACCAATCTTGCATCTTAGAACACCATTCATCAGATCCATTATATGTTAAGTTAAAGCATCTAAGAATTTATTTGGAAACTAAGTCTGATTTTCAGATTAAAACAAGAATCTTTGAAGCTTTTTCATCCAGTACATCAATTGATGATGAAACAGCTGTTTAAAAAAACAAAAGCAAATAAGTTTAATTTGCTAAATTTTGAAACAGTTGCAAAACTGAATAACATGCTATGATTTATAGCTAGAAATTTATCCTCTAATATAAAATTTTTAAAAAGTATAAAATAATTATTCAGAAATAGCATCATAATCATGTGATCTAACAGTGATTTATATTAATTTTGGTTATTTATTTTAGTTTTATTTGTACATTCAATTTAATTTATCATTAGCTTTTTTAATTCATTTAGAATAAAAATAACATTTACAATAGATTTGTTGAAATGTTAAAGGCAATGGTTTGCTGTTCTGAAGAACCTAAATTTGTGTCAAGGTTTGCATTCATGGAAATTTTCATGGTGAAGGATATTTGATTTGGATATGTTGGTCGTTGTTTCTTATTACAGCACCATCCTTTTGTGGCTTGGCTGAATGCATAATAGTCATAAGGAAAAGGTCCATTTAGTGTCCACAGGACAAAGAATTGGAAAAATAATAATAATAATTCATTTACTTAAATGTAGTTGCTCAAACTATGAACCTAAGGCATTTATAAATTTTTTCAGTTAAATGTGCTTATTTTTTCAAGTCTATCCAATAGCATCTTTGTAATGAATGTATGGTAAACATCATTAAAATAAAAAGAATTTTAATGAACAATGCAATGATTTTTCTATAATTAACATCTCATTATATAATGTTTTTAAATTGAAAATAATGTAATTTTTGTTTTTTATAAATTGATTTAGTATTAAAAGTAAAAGTTCTTACATCTCTGTCAATTTTGATAGAGTAAATAAATATAAAGAAAAATTATTTAGTTTATGAAATTTTAAATTTGTCAATGTGTGAGTTTTTAAAAGCACACAAGTGCTTCAACAAGAACTTTAAGTTCTTGATTTGAAATTTTGCCATAAGCCTTTTCTATCAATATTTGAAAAAAAAAATTATTTATTAGATTAACATAAACTTTGGTTTTTTATTTTGATTTTCTAATTTTTCTAATATGTTTATTTCCTTTCAAAACATACAGTTTTAAACATTTAATTTTATATTTTGCTCAAGTGCTTAAATTGCATAAATTCTAAACAGACAAACACAATTTATTGTTTAGAATTTATGTTTAAAAAGGTATATATTTTATACTAGATAACTCTTCATTTTATGCTAGACTTATTTTATTTAAAATTTTTAAAAATGTTTGTGATTTATATAGTAAAATAATGAATTTAATATTCTCAAATTGTGTGTTTAGCCAGTTACGTCAAATTTGATAGATGAAAATATATCATCAACTGAATGTAAACATTATTTTAATGTTCCTGCTTACCTTACTGTGTCAGGACAGCTGGCGTTAGAAGCTGCAGCATGGTAAATATAAAATCATCAGTTCAAAAATTTATTATGAAATAATAATAAATAATGTAAATTTATTGTTTATTATTATTTAAAATATTGATTAAAAATAATATATAGTAAAAATTTTTATATTTTAACTATAAAAAAACGTTGAATTTTGATTTTTAGAACTGCTGATTATTATGATTATTGCAACTTTCATAAACATTCTTTTAAAACTAATACAAAAGTTTTTTTGATAAAAATATCACTTACTTAAAAAGCATAAGTTAAAAAATAAAATATTTGAAATTGAAACTCATTAGATATTTCATTTTAATACAGTATACAGTGTTTAAGTGCATTGATGAAAAGAAAATTATTTTATATCAATGATGCATTCTTTTCTGTATACAAATTTTTTTTATATTGATTACATATATCAAAGTACTATTTTTGCATTTAGTCTTTTTGGCAATTTGATCTTTATGGTTGATATTGTTTGGTTATTATTATAAAATAAGCTTTTATCATCATTCTTTAAATACGTACGCTTGAGTTTTAATTAATTTAATATTAGGAACTATTTTTGTTATTTTTAGTGCTATGTCAAAAGTTTACACATTTGGCCCCACATTCAGAGCAGAAAACACTCGAACACGTCGTCATCTTTGTGAGTTTCAAATGATTGAAGTTGAACAAACCTTTGTAACACTAGAGGATTTATTTCAGGCAAGTTAAAATAGTTATATAGAATTGGTTTCTTGATAATTTTGATGTTTTCATGTAATTTATTATTTTACAAATAGTAAATCTATTGTGTGTATGTGTATTTGTATATGTGTAATATAATTTATTAACTTAAATTAAAAAGCTTGTTTATAATTTACAAAAAATATTCCTCTTTTCTGTTTTAATTATTGTGCATTGATACTGAATTTGAAAATTAAAAATATCTAGCAAAATACTAGTATTTTACCATTTAAAAACATTATCTAAATTAATAATGGGTGATCAAATGAAAAGTAGACTCATGAGAAATTGTGTAAAGAATTTGATGACACCATCTGCCAGAGTTGATACTTTGCTTGTTGCTCTTTATTATATGTTGCATAAAACATTTAAATTTTGTACAATAAATAGTTCAGGATAACTTATTTTAAAGGCTAAAATTTGATGTTTTACTGTAGCTTATAAATAAAACCTGTATTTTTAGTAATTTTTTCTAAATGTTAAGTTTTACTATGAAAATTCTCTGTTCTGAAGTGTAAGGAATTTTCTATTAACACAATGTGTATTTTAAATAGCAATAATGAACTAATACTACTCTTGGAATGCATGTTGGGTTAGCTAGGCACCATCATTTCATGTCATTACCAAACTCATGTTATTTCTCCACAAGTCTTCTTTTTGTGTAATCACTTGATATTCTTAAATAATTTCTGAAGTAAAAATTAATAATTTTTGTATTTTTAAAATATTATTTTATATGACATTAACTTTTCAGTTAACTGAAGAATTGTTTAAAAGTTCAGCACAGTATATTCTAGAGAAGTGTGTAAAAGATGTTGAGTTATTTCACAGTTGTCTTACCCCCTGTTATGCTCATCATTTGACAAAAATTCTAGAAACACCATTCATAAGGTAAGTTATAAAATTTTTATATGGCAACTCTCATTTCATTACTTTTTTCTATATCTTAGGAATTTTATAACTTTTTGCATTAAATATTTTAGCTAATTATAATAACACAATATAGATTTATATAAGAAAAATTTATCTAAATCGAATAATATTTCATAAATTTAAAAAATGTAAACAATGAAAATGATCATATTTAGTGTTACATAAAATATTCTTTTAATATGAAATGTGTGTTAAAATTCTTGAACAGTTTTTGTTGCTGTACTGTAAGATTTGTTTTTTAGCATAATTTTTGTTTATTTTTTATGCAAAATGCTAATTAATCATAAATTTATGCTGTTAAAATAAGATATTTAACCTATCTATTTCTAATATCCAATTAATGAGGCAGAATGGTCAAGATGACAGCTTACCACTTTGGGGATCTGGGTCAAATCAGGATGGGTCGAAAAATCCCCAGGAATTTTTCAGGGGATGATCCATTTGGATATGTTGGGCCCCATCCCTCACTATTTTACTGCCCCATAGTGGACCTTGTCAAACCCATAGTGGGCTTGCTAAAAGAGGCCCTCTTAGTACCCACAGGGCAAAAAGAGTTTTTAAAAAAATATATTCAAATAACAGAATGATAAAAATAAATTTTTTTTTATAAATTTGTTTTTAAAAGATTCTTCACCTATATTTGAATACTTCAATAAAACAGAAAAGTGCTTAAATTTATTTAAACAGTTTCTGTTTTATAGGATTAATTTTAGTGTTAATTTTTAAAAGTGTTTTAATTTATATTCAATCTAACATAAATTAAAAAATCAAGTATTATCAGAAAATAAAATTAATTAATTAATACATTTATTAGATTAAAGTATAAATATTAACAACATAGTTCTATAATGTTGGTAAAAATAGTAAATTAAAAACGATAAAAAGTATCAAATACTAAAATGAAATAATACAGTAGAGCGTCGATTTTCCGAATCAATTGGGGACTGGGGTTGTCCAGATAACTGATTTACGTACGAAAAAATAGTTTAACGTATCCGATTTCGAAATTTTTCTCCGTTGCGTGTCGTTTCGCGTTGAATTTTCGTCGATGTTAAGCCTAACAAAGACTATTGTATCGTTAAAAATTATTTTTTTATTTTGTACAAACAAAATAAATATATTGAAAAATATAAAAATAATAAAAAATTATACTTCAGATGTTAATTTAGTATCAAAAACGTAAAATATTTGAGTAGCCCAAGACATAGCCAAAGATT